>NW_027254354.1:92500-392500 GCF_044704955.1 Pristiophorus japonicus | reverse complement strand
TCTCCCCATAGCCCTGTATCAATCCCCAAACTAATCCCACTTCCCCGCTCTCTAACCATAGTCCTGTATCAAACCCCAAACTAATCCCACTGCCCCGCACTCTCCTCATAGTCCTGTATCAATCTCCAAACTAATCCCACTGCCCCGCTCTCTCCCCATAGTCCGATATCAATCCCCAAACTAATCCCACTGCCCCGCTCTCTCCCCATAGCCCTGTATCAATCCCCAAACTAATCCCACTGCCCCGCTCTCTCCCCATAGTCCTGTATCAAACCCCAAACTAATCCCACTGCCCCGCTCTCTCCTCATAGTCCTGTATCAATCTCCAAACTAATCCCACTGCCCCGCTCTCTCCCCATAGTCCGATATCAATCCCCAAACTAATCCCACTGCCCCGCACTCTCCCCATAGCCCTGTATCAATCCCCAAACTAATCCCACTGCCCCGTTCTCTCCCAATAGTCCTGTATCAATCCCCAAACTAATCCCACTGCCCCGCTCTCTCCCCATAGCCCTGTATCAAACCCCAAACTAATCCCACTGCCCCGCTCTCTCCACTTGGTCCTGTATCAAACCCCAAACTAATCCCACTGCCACGCTCTCTCCCCATAGCCCTGTATCAATCCCCAAACTAATCCCACAGCCCCGCTCTCTCCCCATCGTCCTGTATCAAACCCCAAACTAATCCCTCTGCGCCGCTCTCTCCCCATAGTCCTGTATTAATCCCCAAACTAATCCCACTGCCCCGCTCTCTCCCCATAGCCCTGTATCAATCCCCAAACTAATCCCACTGCCCCGTTCTTTCCCCATAGTCCTGTATCGATCCCCAAACTAATCCCACTGCCCCGCTCTCTCTTCATAGTCCTGTATCAATCCCCAAACTAATCCCACAGCCCCGCACTCTCCCCATAGTCCTGGATCAATCCCCAAACTAATCCCACTGCCCCGCTCTCTCCCCATAATCCTGTATCAATCCCCAAACTAATCCCACGGCCCTGCTCTCTCCCCATAGTCCTGTATCAATCCCCAAACTGATCCCACTGCCCCGCTCTCTCCCCATAGTCCTCTATCAATCTCGAAACTAATCCCACTGCCCCGCTCTCTCCCCGTAGTCCTGTATCAATCCCTAAACTAATCCCAATGCCCCGCTCTCTCCCCATAGTCCTGTATCAAACCCCAAACTAATCCCACTGCCCCGCTCTCTCCCCTTGGTCCTGTATCAAACCCCAAACTAATCCCACTGCCCCACTCTCTCATCATAGTCCTGTATCAATCTCCAAACTAATCCCACTGCCCCGCTCTCTCCCCATAGTCCTGTATCAATCTCCAAACTAATCCCACTGCCCCGATCTCTCCCCAGAGTGCTGTATCCAACCCCAAACTAATCCCTCTGCCCCGCTCTCTTCCGATAGTCCTACATCAAACTCCAAACTAATCCCACTGCCCCGTTCTGTCCCCATTGTCCTATATCAATCCCCAAGCTAACCCCACTGCTCCGCTCTCTCCCCATTGTCCTGTATCATTCCCCAAACTAATCCCACTGCCCCGCTCTCTCCCCACAGTCCTGTATCAATCCCCAAACTAATCCCACTGCCCCGCTCTCTCCCCATAGCCCTGTATCAATCCCCAAACTAATCCCACTGCCCCGCTCTCTCCCCATAGTCCTGTATCAAACCCCAAACTAATCCCACTGCCCCGCTCTCTCCTCATAGCCCTGTATCAATCTCCAAACTAATCCCACTGCCCCGCTCTCTCCCCATAGTCCGATATCAATCCCCAAACTAATCCCACTGCCCCGCTCTCTCCCCATAGTCCTGTATCAATCCCCAAACTAATCCCACTGCCCCACTCTCTCCCCAGAACCCTGTATCAATCCCGGAACTAATCCCACAGCCCCGCTCTCTCCCCATAGTCCTGTATCAATCCCCAAACTAATCCCACGGCCCTGCTCTCTCCCCATAGTCCTGTATCAATCCCCAAACTAATCCCACTGCCCCGCTCTCTCCCCATAGTTTTGTATCAATCCCGAAACTAATCCCACTGTCCCGCTCTCTCACCATAGTCCTGTATCAAACCCCAAACTAATCCCACTGCCCCGCTCTCTCCCCTTGGTCCTGTATCAAACCCCAAACTAATCCCACTGCCCCGATCTCTCCCCACAGTGCTGTATCAAACCCCAAACTAATCCCTCTGTCCCGCTCTCTCCCCATAGTCCTGTATTAATCCCCAAACTAATCCCACTGCCCCGCTCTCTCCCCATAGCCCTGTATCAATCCCCAAACTAATCCCACTGCCCCGCTCTCTCCCCATAGTCCTGTATCAATCCCCAAACTAATCCCACTGCCCCGCTCTCTCCCCATAGTCCTGTATCAATCCCCAAACTAATCCCACTGCCCCGCTCACTCCCCATAGTCCTGTATCAATCCCCAAACTAATCCCACTGTCCCGCTCTCTCCTCATAGCCCTGTATCAATCCCCAAACTAATCCCACTGCCACGCTCTCTCCCCATAGCCCTGTATCAATCCCCAAACTAATCCCACTGCCCCGCTCTCTCCCCATCGTCCTGTATCAAACCCCAAACTAATCCCTCTACGCTGCCCTCTCCCCATAGTCCTGGATCAATCCCCAAACTAATCCCACTGCCCTGCTCTCTCCCCATAATCCTGTATCAATCCCCAAACTAATCCCACTGCCCTGCTCTCTCCCCATAGTCCTGTATCAATCCCCAAACTGATCCCACTGCCCCGCTCTCTCCCCATAGTCCTCTATCAATCTCGAAACTAATCCCACTGCCCCGCTCTCTCCCCATCGTCCTGTATCAATCCCTAAACTATTCCCACTGCCCCGCTCTCTCCCCATAGTCCTGTATCAAACCCCAAACTAATCCCACTGCCCCGCTCTCTCCCCTTGGTCCTGTATCAAACCCCAAACTAATCCCACTGCCCCACTCTCTCATCATAGTCCTGTATCAATCTACAAACTAATCCCACTGCCCCGCTCTCTCCCCATAGCCCTGTATCAATCCCCAAACTAATCCCACTGCCCCGCTCTCTCCCCATCGTCCTGTATCAAACCCCAAACTAATCCCTCTGCGCTGCTCTCTCCCCATAGACCTGGATCAATCCCCAAACTAATCCCACTGCCCTGCTCTCTCCCCATAATCCTGTATCAATCCCCAAACTTATCCCATTGCCCCACTCTCTCCCCAGAACCCTGTATCAATCTCGAAACTAATCCCACTGCCCCGATCTCTCCCCAAAGTGCTGTATCCAACCCCAAACTAATCCCTCTGCCCCGCTCTCTCCCCATAGTCCTACATCAAACCCCAAACTAATCCCACTGCCCCGCTCTCTCCCCTTGGTCCTGTATCAAACCCCAAACTAATCCCACTGCCCCACTCTCTCATCATAGTCCTGTATCAATCTCCAAACTAATCCCAATGCCCCGCTCTCTCCCCATAGTCCTGTATCAATCTCCAAACTAATCCCACTGCCCCGATCTCTCCCCATAGTGCTGTATCCAACCCCAAACTAATCCCTCTGCCCCGCTCCCTCCCCATAGTCCTACATCAAACCCCAAACTAATCCCACTGCCCCGTTCTGTCCCCATTGTCCTGTATCAATCCCCAAACTAATCCCACTGCCCTGCTCTCTCCCCATAGTCCTGTATCATTCCCCAAACTAATCCCACTGCCCCGCTCTCTCCCAATAGCCCTGTATCAACCCCCAAACGAATCCCACTGCCCCGCTCTCTCCCCATAGCCCTGTATCAATCCCCAAACTAATCCCACTGCCCCGCTCTCTCCCCATAGTCCTGTATCAAACCCCAAACTAATCCCACTGCCCCGCTCTCTCCTCATAGTCCTGTATCAATCTCCAGACTAATCCCACTGCCCCGCTCTCTCCCCATAGACCGATATCAATCCCCAAACTAATCCCACTGCCCCGCTCTCTCCCCATAGTCCTGTATCAATCCCCAAACTAATCCCACTGCCCCACTCTCTCCCCAGAACCCTGTATCAATCTCGAAACTAATCCCACTGCCCCGCTCTCTCCCCATAGCCCTGTATCAATCCCCAAACTAATCCCACTGCCCCGCTCTCTCCCCATAGTCCTGTATCAATCCCCAAACTTATCCCACTGCCCCGCTCACTCCCCATAGCCCTGTATCAATCCCCAAACTAATCCCACTGCCCCGCTCTCTCCCCATAGTCCTGCATCAATCCCCAAACTAATCCCACTGCCCCGCACTCTCCCCATAGCCCTGTATCAATCCCCAAACTAATCCCACTGCCCCGCTCTCTCCCCATAGCCCTGTATCAAACCCCAAACAAATCCCACTACCCCGCTCTCTCCACTTGGTCCTGTATCAAACCCCAAACTAATCCCACTGCCACGCTCTCTCCCCATAGCCCTGTATCAATCCCCAAACTAATCCCACTGCCCCGCTCTCTCCCCATCGTCCTGTATCAAACCCCAAACTAATCCCTCTGCGCCGCTCTCTCCCCATAGTCCTGTATTAATCCCCAAACTAATCCCACTGCCCCGCTCTCTCCCCATAGCCCTGTAAAAATCCCCAAACTAATCCCACTGCCCCGTTCTTTTCCCATAGTCCTGTATCGATCCCCAAACTAATCCCACTGCCCCGCTCTCTCTTCATAGTCCTGTATCAATCCCCAAACTAATCCCACTGCCCCGCACTCTCCCCATAGTCCTGGATCAATCCCCAAACTAATCCCACTGCCCCGCTCTCTCCCCATAATCCTGTATCAATCCCCAAACTAATCCCACGGCCCTGCTCTCTCCCCATAGTCCTGTATCAATCCCCAAACTGATCCCACTGCCCCGCTCTCTCCCCATAGTCCTCTATCAATCTCGAAACTAATCCCACTGCCCCGCTCTCTCCCCATAGTCCTGTATCAATCCCTAAACTAATCCCAATGCCCCGCTCTCTCCCCATCGTCCTGTATCAAACCCCAAAATAATCCCACTGCCCCGCTCTCTCCCCTTGGTCCTGTATCAAACCCCAAACTAATCCCACTGCCCCACTCTCTCATCATAGTCCTGTATCAATCTCCAAACTAAGCCCACTGCCCCGCTCTCTCCCCATAGTCCTGTATCAATCTCCAAACTAATCCCACTGCCCCGATCTCTCCCCAGAGTGCTGTATCCAACCCCAAACTAATCCCTCTGCCCCGCTCTCTCCCCACAGTCCTACATCAAACCCCAAACTAATCCCACTGCCCCGCTCTCTCCCCATAGCCCTGTATCAATCCCCAAACTGATCCCACTGCCCCGCTCTCTCCCCATAGTCCTGTATCAATCCCAAAACTTATCCCACTGCCCCGCTCACTCCCCATAGCCCTGTATCAATCCCCAAACTAATCCCACTGCACCGCTCTCTCCCCATAGTCCTGTATCAATCCCCAAACTAATCCCACTGCCCCGCACACTCCCCATAGCCCTGTATCAATTCCCAAACTAATCCCACTGCCCCGCTCTCTCCCCAGAGTCCTGTATCAATCCCCAAACTAATCCCACTGCCCCGCTCTCTCCCCATAGTCCTACATCAAACCCCAAACTAATCCCACTGCCCCGCTCTCTCCCCTTGGTCCTGTATCAAACCCCAAACTAATCCCACTGCCCCACTCTCTCATCATAGTCCTGTATCAATCTCCAAACTAATCCCAATGCCCCGCTCTCTCCCCATAGTCCTGTATCAATCTCCAAACTAATCCCACTGCCCCGATCTCTCCCCATAGTGCTGTATCCAACCCCAAACTAATCCCTCTGCACCGCTCCATCCCCATAGTCCTACATCAAACCCCAAACTAATCCCACTGCCCCGTTCTGTCCCCATTGTCCTGTATCAATCCCCAAACTAATCCCACTGCCCCGCTCTCTCCCCATAGTCCTGTATCATTCCCCAAACTAATCCCACTGCCCCGCTCTCTCCCAATAGCCCTGTATGAACCCCCAAACTAATCCCACTGCCCCACTCTCTCCCCATAGCCCTGTATCAATCCCCAAACTAATCCCACTGCCCCGCTCTCTCCCCATAGTCCTGTATCAAACCCCAAACTAATCCCACTGCCCCGCTCTCTCCTCATAGTCCTGTATCAATCTCCAAACTAATCCCACTGCCCCGCTCTCTCCCCATAGACCGATATCAATCCCCAAACTAATCCCACTGCCCCGCTCTCTCCCCATAGTCCTGTATCAATCCCCAAACTAATCCCACTGCCCCACTCTCTCCCCAGAACCCTGTATCAATCTCGAAACTAATCCCACTGCCCCGCTCTCTCCCCATAGCCCTGTATCAATCCCCAAACTAATCCCACTGCCCCGCTCTCTCCCCATAGTCCTGTATCAATCCCCAAACTTATCCCACTGCCCCGCTCACTCCCCATAGCCCTGTATCAATCCCCAAACTAATCCCACTGCCCCGCTCTCTCCCCATAGTCCTGCATCAATCCCCAAACTAATCCCACTGCCCCGCACTCTCCCCATAGCCCTGTATGAATCCCCAAACTAATCCCACTGCCCCGCTCTCTCCCCATAGCCCTGTATCAAACCCCAAACAAATCCCACTGCCCCGCTCTCTCCACTTGGTCCTGTATCAAACCCCAAACTAATCCCACTGCCACGCTCTCTCCCCATAGCCCTGTATCAATCCCCAAACTAATCCCACTGCCCCGCTCTCTCCCCATCGTCCTGTATCAAACCCCAAACTAATCCCTCTGCGCCGCTCTCTCCCCATAGTCCTGTATTAATCCCCAAACTAATCCCACTGCCCCGCTCTCTCCCCATAGCACTGTAAAAATCCCCAAACTAATCCCACTGCCCCGTTCTTTTCCCATAGTCCTGTATCGATCCCCAAACTAATCCCACTGCCCCGCTCTCTCTTCATAGTCCTGTATCAATCGCCAAACTAATCCCACTGCCCCGCACTCTCCCCATAGTCCTGGATCAATCCCCAAACTAATCCCACTGCCCCGCTCTCTCCCCATAATCCTGTATCAATCCCCAAACTAATCCCACGGCCCTGCTCTCTCCCCATAGTCCTGTATCAATCCCCAAACTGATCCCACTGCCCCGCTCTCTCCCCATAGTCCTCTATCAATCTCGAAACTAATCCCACTGCCCCGCTCTCTCCCCACAGTCCTGTATCAATCCCTAAACTAATCCCAATGCCCCGCTCTCTCCCCATAGTCCTGTATCAAACCCCAAACTAATCCCACTGCCCCGCTCTCTCCCCTTGGTCCTGTATCAAACCCCAAACTAATCCCACTGCCCCACTCTCTCATCATAGTCCTGTATCAATCTCCAAACTAAGCCCACTGCCCCGCTCTCTCCCCATAGTCCTGTATCAATCTCCAAACTAATCCCACTGCCCCGATCTCTCCCCAGAGTGCTGTATCCAACCCCAAACTAATCCCTCTGCCCCGCTCTCTCCCCACAGTCCTACATCAAACCCCAAACTAATCCCACTGCCCCGCTCTCTCCCCATAGCCCTGTATCAATCCCCAAACTGATCCCACTGCCCCGCTCTCTCCCCATAGTCCTGTATCAATCCCAAAACTTATCCCACTGCCCCGCTCACTCCCCATAGCCCTGTATCAATCCCCAAACTAATCCCACTGCACCGCTCTCTCCCCATAGCCCTGTATCAATCTCCAAACTAATCCCACTGCCCCGCTCTCTCCCCATAGTCCTACATCAAACCCCAAACTAATCCCACTGCCCCGTTCTGTCTCCATTGTCCTGTATCAATCCCCAAACTAATCCCACTGCCCCGCTCTCTCCCCATAGTCATGTATCATTCCCCAAACAAATCCCACTGCCCCGCTCTCTCCCAATAGCCCTGTATCAACCCCCAAACTAATCCCACTGCCCCGCTCTCTCCCCATAGCCCTGTATCAATCCCCAAACTAATCCCACTGCCCCGCTCTCTCCCCATAGTCCTGTATCAAACCCCAAACTAATCCCACTGCCCCGCTCTCTCCTCATAGTCCTGTATCAATCTCCAAACTAATCCCACTGCCCCGCTCTCTCCCCATAGTCCGATATCAATCCCCAATCTAATCCCACTGCCCCGCTCTCTCCCCATAGCCCTGTATCAATCCCCAAACTAATCCCACTGCCCCGCTCTCTCCCCATAGCCCTGTATCAATCCCCAAACTAATCCCACTGCCCCGTTCTTTCCCCATAGTCCTGTATCGATCCCCAAACTAATCCCACTGCCCCGCTCTCTCTTCATAGTCCTGTATCAATCCCCAAACTAATCCCACTGCCCCGCACTCTCCCCATAGTCCTGGATCAATCCCCAAACTAATCCCACTGCCCCGCTCTCTCCCCATAATCCTGTATCAATCGCCAAACTAATCCCACGGCCCTGCTCTCTCCCCATAGTCCTGTATCAATCCCCAAACTGATCCCACTGCCCCGCTCTCTCCCCATAGTCCTCTATCAATCTCGAAACTAATCCCACTGCCCCGCTCTCTCCCCGTAGTCCTGTATCAATCCCTAAACTAATCCCAATGCCCCGCTCTCTCTCCATAGTCCTATATCAAACCCCAAACTAATCCCACTGCCCCGCTCTCTCCCCTTGGTCCTGTATCAAACCCCAAACTAATCCCACTGCCCCACTCTCTCATCATAGTCCTGTATCAATCTCCAAACTAATCCCACTGCCCCGCTCTCTCCCCATAGTCCTGTATCAATCTCCAAACTAATCCCACTGCCCCGCTCACTCCCCATAGTCCTGTATCAATCCCCAAACTAATCCCACTGCCCCGCTCTCTCCCCATAGCCCTGTATCAAACCCCAAACTAATCCCACTGCCCCGCTCTCTCCCCTTGGTTCTGTATCAAACCCCAAACTAATCCCACTGCCCCACTCTCTCCCCATAGTCCTGAATCAATCCTCAAACTAATCCCACGGCCCTGCTCTCTCCCCATAGTCCTGTATCAATCACCAAACTAATCCCACTGCCCCGCTCTCTCCTCATAGCCCTGTATCAATCCCCAAACTAATCCCACTGCCATGCTCTCTCCCCATAGCCCTGTATCAAACCCCAAACTAATCCCACTGCCCCGCTCTCTCCCCATCGTCCTGTATCAAACCCCAAACTAATCCCTCTGCGCTGCTCTCTCCCCATAGTCCTGGATCAATCCCCAAACTAATCCCACTGCCCTGCTCTCTCCCCATAATCCTGTATCAATCCCCAAACTAATCCCACGGCCCTGCTCTCTCCCCATAGTCCTGTATCAATCCCCAAACTGATCCCACTGCCCCGCTCTCTCCCCATAGTCCTGTATCAATCCCTAAACTAATCCCACTGCCCCGCTCTCTCCCCATAGTCCTGTATCAAACCCCAAACTAATCCCACTGCCCCGCTCTGTCCCCTTGGTCCTGTATCAAACCCCAAACTAATCCCACTGCCCCACTCTCTCATCATAGTCCTGTATCAATCTCCAAACTAATCCCACTGCCCCGCTCTCTCCCCATAGCCCTGTATCAATCCCCAAACTAATCCCACTGCCCCACTCTCTCCCCATCGTCCTGCATCAAACCCCAAACTAATCCCTTTGCGCTGCTCTCTCCCCATAGTCCTGGATCAATCCCCCAACTAATCCCACTGCCCTGCTCTCTCCCCATAATCCTGTATCAATCGCCAAACTTATCCCACTGCCCCACTCTCTCCCCAGAACCCTGTATCAATCCCCAAACTAATCCCACTGCCCCGCTCTCTCCCCTTGGTCCTGTATCAAACCCCAAACTAATCCCACTGCCCCACTCTCTCATCATAGTCCTGTATCAATCTCCAAACTAATCCCACTGCCCCGCTCTCTCCCCATAGTCCTGTATCAATCTCCAAACTAATCCCACTGCCCCGATCTCTCCCCATAGTGCTGTATCCAACCCCAAACTAATCCCTCTGCCCCGCTCTCTCCCCATAGTCCTGTATCAATCTCCAAACTAATCCCACTGCCCCGATCTCTCCCCATAGTGCTGTATCCAACCCCAAACTAATCCCTCTGCCCCGCTCCCTCCCCATAGTCCTACATCAAACCCCAAACTAATCCCACTGCCCCGTTCTGTCCCCATTGTCCTGTATCAATCCCCAAACTAATCCCACTGCCCCGCTCTCTCCCCATAGTGCTGTATCATTCCCCAAACTAATCCCACTGCCCCGCTCTCTCCCAATAGCCCTGTATCAACCCCCAAACTAATCCCACTGCCCCGCTCTCTCCCCATAGCCCTGTATCAATCCCCAAACTAATCCCACTGCCCCGCTCTCTCCCCATAGTCCTGTATCAAACCCCAAACTAATCCCACTGCCCCGCTCTCTCCTCATAGTCCTGTATCAATCTCCAAACTAATCCCACTGCCCCGCTCTCTCCCCATAGACCGATATCAATCCCCAAACTAATCCCACTGCCCCGCTCTCTCCCCATAGTCCTGTATAAATCCCCAAACTAATCCCACTGCCCCACTCTCTCCCCAGAACCCTGTATCAATCTCGAAACTAATCCCACTGCCCCGCTCTCTCCCCATAGCCCTGTATCAATCCCCAAACTAATCCCACTGCCCCGCTCTCTCCCCATAGTCCTGTATCAATCCCCAAACTTATCCCACTGCCCCGCTCACTCCCCATAGCCCTGTATCAAACCCCAAACTAATCCCACTGCCACGCTCTCTCCCCATAGCCCTGTATCAATCCCCAAACTAATCCCACAGCCCCGCTCTCTCCCCATCGTCCTGTATCAAACCCCAAACTAATCCCTCTGCGCCGCTCTCTCCCCATAGTCCTGTATTAATCCCCAAACTAATCCCACTGCCCCGCTCTCTCCCCATAGCCCTGTAAAAATCCCCAAACTAATCCCACTGCCCCGTTCTTTTCCCATAGTCCTGTATCGATCCCCAAACTAATCCCACTGCCCCGCTCTCTCTTCATAGTCCTGTATCAATCCCCAAACTAATCCCACTGCCCCGCACTCTCCCCATAGTCCTGGATCAATCCCCAAACTAATCCCACTGCCCCGCTCTCTCCCCATAATCCTGTATCAATCCCCAAACTAATCCCACGGCCCTGCTCTCTCCCCATAGTCCTGTATCAATCCCCAAACTGATCCCACTGCCCCGCTCTCTCCCCATAGTCCTCTATCAATCTCGAAACTAATCCCACTGCCCCGCTCTCTCCCCATAGTCCTGTATCAATCCCTAAACTAATCCCAATGCCCCGCTCTCTCCCCATAGTCCTGTATCAAACCCCAAACTAATCCCACTGCCCCGCTCTCTCCCCTTGGTCCTGTATCAAACCCCAAACTAATCCCACTGCCCCACTCTCTCATCATAGTCCTGAATCAATCTCCAAACTAAGCCCACTGCCCCGCTCTCTCCCCATAGTCCTGTATCAAACCCCAAACTAATCCCACTGCCCCGCTCTCTCCTCATAGTCCTGTATCAATCTCCAAACTAATCCCACTGCCCCGCTCTCTCCCCATAGTCCGATATCAATCCCCAAACTAATCCCACTGCCCCGCTCTCTCTCCATAGCCCTGTATCAATCCCCAAACTAATCCCACTGCCCCGCTCTCTCCCCATAGTCCTGTATCAAACCCCAAACTAATCCCACTGCCCCGCTCTCTCCTCATAGTCCTGTATCAATCTCCAAACTAATCCCACTGCCCCGCTCTCTCCCCATAGTTCGATATCAATCCCCAAACTAATCCCACTGCCCCGCACTCTCCCCATAGCCCTGTATCAATCCCCAAACTAATCCCACTGCCCCGTTCTCTCCCAATAGTCCTGTATCAATCCCCAAACTAATCCCACTGCCCCGCTCTCTCCCCATAGCCCTGTATCAAACCCCAAACTAATCCCACTGCCCCGCTCTCTCCACTTGGTCCTAATCAAACCCCAAACTAATCCCACTGCCACGCTCTCTCCCCATAGCCCTGTGTCAATCCCCAAACTAATCCCACAGCCCCGCTCTCTCCCCATCATCCTGTATCAAACCCCAAACTAATCCCTCTGCGCCGCTCTCTCCCCATAGTCCTGTATTAATCCCCAAACTAATCCCACTGCCCCGCTCTCTCCCCATAGCCCTGTATCAATCCCCAAACTAATCCCACTGCCCCGTTCTTTCCCCATAGTCCTGTATCGATCCCCAAACTAATCCCACTGCCCCGCTCTCTCTTCATAGTCCTGTATCAATCCCCAAACTAATCCCACTGCCCCGCACTCTCCCCATAGTCCTGGATCAATCCCCAAACTAATCCCACTGCCCCGCTCTCTCCCCATAATCCTGTAACAATCCCCAAACTAATCCCACGGCCCTGCTCTCTCCCCATAGTCCTGTATCAATCCCCAAACTGATCCCACTGCCCCGCTCTCTCCCCATAGTCCTCTATCAATCTCGAAACTAATCCCACTGCCCCGCTCTCTCCCCGTAGTCTTGTATCAATCCCTAAACTAATCCCAATGCCCCGCTCTCTCCCCATAGTCCTGTATCAAACCCCAAACTAATCCCACTGCCCCGCTCTCTCCCCTTGGTCCTGTATCAAACCCCAAACTAATCCCACTGCCCCACTCTCTCATCATAGTCCTGTATCAATCTCCAAACTAATCCCACTGCCCCGCTCTCTCCCCATAGTCCTGTATCAATCTCCAAACTAATCCCACTGCCCCGCTCTCTCCCCATAGTCCTGTATCAATCCCCAAACTAATCCCACTGCCCCGCTCTCTCCCCATAGCCATGTATCAAACCCCAAACTAATCCCACTGCCCCGCTCTCTCCCCTTGGTTCTGTATCAAACCCCAAACTAATCGCACTGCCCCACTCTCTCCCCATAGTCCTGTATCAATCCTCAAACTAATCCCACGGCCCTGCTCTCTCCCCATAGTCCTGTATCAATCACCAAACTAATCCCACTGCCCCGCTCTCTCCTCATAGCCCTGTATCAATCCCCAAACTAATCCCACTGCCATGCTCTCTCCCCATAGCCCTGTATCAAACCCCAAACTAATCCCACTGCCCCGCTCTCTCCCCATCGTCCTGTATCAAACCCCAAACTAATCCCACTGCCCTGCTCTCTCCCCATAATCCTGTATCAATCCCCAAACTAATCCCACGGCCCTGCTCTCTCCCCGTAGTCCTGTATCAATCCCCAAACTGATCCCACTGCCCCGCTCTCTCCCCATAGTCCTGTATCAATCCCTAAACTAATCCCACTGCCCCGCTCTCTCCCCATATTCCTGTATCAAACCCCAAACTAATCCCACTGCCCCGCTCTCTCCCCATAGCCCTGTATCAATCCCCAAACTAATCCCACTGCCCCGCTCTCTCCCCATAGTCCTGTATCAAACCCCAAACTAATCCCACAGCCCCGCTCTCTCCTCATAGTCCTGTATCAATCCCCAAACTAATCCCACTGCCCCGCTCTCTCCCCATAGCCCTGTATCAATCCCCAAACTAATCCCACTGCCCCGCTCTCTCCCCATAGTCCTGTATCAAACCCCAAACTAATCCCACTGCCCCGCTCTCTCCTCATAGTCCTGTATCAATCTCCAAACTAATCCCACTGCCCCGCTCTCTCCCCATAGTCCGATATCAATCCCCAAACTAATCCCACTGCCCCGCACTCTCCCCATAGCCCTGTATCAATCCCCAAACTAATCCCACTGCCCCGTTCTCTCCCAATAGTCCTGTATCAATCCCCAAACTAATCCCACTGCCCCGCTCTCTCCCCATAGCCCTGTATCAAACCCCAAACTAATCCCACTGCCCCGCTCTCTCCACTTGGTCCTGTATCAAACCCCAAACTAATCCCACTGCCACGCTTTCTCCCCATAGCCCTGTGTCAATCCCCAAACTAATCCCACAGCCCCGCTCTCTCCCCATCATCCTGTATCAAACCCCAAACTAATCCCTCTGCGCCGCTCTCTCCCCATAGTCCTGTATTAATCCCCAAACTAATCCCACTGCCCCGCTCTCTCCCCATAGCCCTGTATCAATCCCCAAACTAATCCCACTGCCCCGTTCTTTCCCCATAGTCCTGTATCGATCCCCAAACTAATCCCACTGCCCCGCTCTCTCTTCATAGTCCTGTATCAATCCCCAAACTAATCCCACTGCCCCGCACTCTCCCCATAGTCCTGGATCAATCCCCAAACTAATCCCACTGCCCCGCTCTCTCCCCATAATCCTGTAACAATCCCCAAACTAATCCCACGGCCCTGCTCTCTCCCCATAGTCCTGTATCAATCCCCAAACTGATCCCACTGCCCCGCTCTCTCCCCATAGTCCTCTATCAATCTCGAAACTAATCCCACTGCCCCGCTCTCTCCCCGTAGTCTTGTATCAATCCCTAAACTAATCCCAATGCCCCGCTCTCTCCCCATAGTCCTGTATCAAACCCCAAACTAATCCCACTGCCCCGCTCTCTCCCCTTGGTCCTGTATCAAACCCCAAACTAATCCCACTGCCCCACTCTCTCATCATAGTCCTGTATCAATCTCCAAACTAATCCCACTGCCCCGCTCTCTCCCCATAGTCCTCTATCAATCTCCAAACTAATCCCACTGCCCCGCTCTCTCCCCATAGTCCTGTATCAATCCCCAAACTAATCCCACTGCCCCGCTCTCTCCCCATAGCCCTGTATCAAACCCCAAACTAATCCCACTGCCCCGCTCTCTCCCCTTGGTTCTGTATCAAACCCCAAACTAATCGCACTGCCCCACTCTCCCCATAGTCCTGTATCAATCCTCAAACTAATCCCACGGCCCTGCTCTCTCCCCATAGTCCTGTATCAATCACCAAACTAATCCCACTGCCCCGCTCTCTCCTCATAGCCCTGTATCAATCCCCAAACTAATCCCACTGCCATGCTCTCTCCCCATAGCCCTGTATCAAACCCCAAACTAATCCCACTGCCCCGCTCTCTCCCCATCGTCCTGTATCAAACCCCAAACTAATCCCACTGCCCTGCTCTCTCCCCATAATCCTGTATCAATCCCCAAACTAATCCCACGGCCCTGCTCTATCCCCGTAGTCCTGTATCAATCCCCAAACTGATCCCACTGCCCCGCTCTCTCCCCATAGTCCTGTATCAATCCCTAAACTAATCCCACTGCCCCGCTCTCTCCCCATAGTCCTGTATCAAACCCCAAACTAATCCCACTGCCCCGCTCTCTCCCCTTGGTCCTGTATCAAACCCCAAACTAATCCCACCGCCCCACTCTCTCATCATAGTCCTGTATCAATCTCCAAACTAATCCCACTGCCCCGCTCTCTCCCCATAGCCCTGTATCAATCCCCAAACTAATCCCACTGCCCCGCTCTCTCCCCATCGTCCTGTATCAAACCCCAAACTAATCCCTTTGCGCTGCTCTCTTCCCATAGTCCTGGATCAATCCCCAAACTAATCCCACTGCCCTGCTCTCTCCCCATAATCCTGTATCAATCCCCAAACTTATCCCACTGCCTCACTCTCTCCCCAGAACCCTGTATCAATCTCGAAACTAATCCCACTGCCCTGATCTCTCCCCACAGTGCTGTATCCAACCCCAAACTAATCCCTCTGCCCCGCTCTCTCCCCATAGTCCTACTTCAAACCGCAAACTAATCCCACTGCCCCGCTCTCTCCCCTTGGTCCTGTATCAAACCCCAAACTAATCCCACTGCCCCACTCTCTCATCATAGTCCTGTATCAATCTCCAAACTAATCCCACTGCCCCGCTCTCTCCCCATAGTCCTGTATCAATCTCCAAACTAATCCCACTGCCCCGATCTCTCCCCATAGTGCTGTATCCAACCCCAAACTAATCCCTCTGCCCCGCTCTCTCCCCATAGTCCTACATCAAACCCCAAACTAATCCCACTGCCGCGTTCTGTCCCCATTGTCCTGTATCAATCCCCAAACTAATCCCACTGTCCCGCTCTCTCCCCATAGTCCTGTATCATTCCCCAAACTAATCCCACTGCCCCGCTCTCTCCCAATAGCCCTGTATCAACCCCCAAACTAATCCCACTGCCCCGCTCTCTCCCCATAGCCCTGTATCAATCCCCAAACTAATCCCACTGCCCCGCTCTCTCCTCATAGTCCTGAATCAAACCCCAAACTAATCCCACTGCCCCGCTCTCTCCTCATAGTCCTGTATCAATCTCCAAACTAATCCCACTGCCCCGCTCTCTCCCCATAGTCCGATATCAATCCCCAAACTAATCCCACTGCCCCGCTCTCTCCCCATAGCCCTGTATCAATCCCCAAACTAATCCCACTGCCCCGCTCTCTCCCCATAGTCCTGTATCAAACCCCAAACTAATCCCACTGCCCCGCTCTCTCCTCATAGTCCTGTATCAATCTCCAAACTAATCCCACTGCCCCGCTCTCTCCCCATAGTCCGATATCAATCCCCAAACTAATCCCACTGCCCCGCACTCTCCCCATAGCCCTGTATCAATCCCCAAACTAATCCCACTGCCCCGTTCTCTCGCAATAGTCCTGTATCAATCCCCAAACTAATCCCACTGCACCGCTCTCTCCCCATAGCCCTGTATCAAACCCCAAACTAATCCCACTGCCCCGCTCTCTCCACTTGGTCCTGTATCAAACCCCAAACTAATCCCACTGCCACGCTCTCTCCCCATAGCCCTGTATCAATCCCCAAACTAATCCCACAGCCCCGCTCTCTCCCCATCGTCCTGTATCAAACCCCAAACTAATCCCTCTGCGCCGCTCTCTCCCCATAGTCCTGTATTAATCCCCAAACTAATCCCACTGCCCCGCTCTCTGCCCATAGCCCTGTATCAATCCCCAAACTAATCCCACTGCCCCGTTCTTTCCCCATAGTCCTGTATCGATCCCCAAACTAATCCCACTGCCCCGCTCTCTCTTCATAGTCCTGTATCAATCCCCAAACTAATCCCACTGCCCCGCACTCTCCCCATAGTCCTGGATCAATCCCCAAACTAATCCCACTGCCCCGCTCTCTCCCCATAATCCTGTATCAATCCCCAAACTAATCCCACGGCCCTGCTCTCTCCCCATAGTCCTGTATCAATCCCCAAACTGATCCCACTGCCCCGCTCTCTCCCCATAGTCCTCTATCAATCTCGAAACTAATCCCACTGCCCCGCTCTCTCCCCGTAGTCCTGTATCAATCCCTAAACTAATCCCAATGCCCCGCTCTCTCCCCATAGTCCTGTATCAAACCCCAAACTAATCCCACTGCCCCGCTCTCTCCCCTTGGTCCTGTATCAAACCCCAAACTAATCCCACTGCCCCACTCTCTCATCATAGTCCTGTATCAATCTCCAAACTAATCCCACTGCCCCGCTCTCTCCCCATAGTCCTGTATCAATCTCCAAACTAATCCCACTGCCCCGATCTCTCCCCAGAGTGCTGTATCCAACCCCAAACTAATCCCTCTGCCCCGCTCTCTCCCCATAGTCCTACATCAAACCCCAAACTAATCCCACTGCCCCGTTCTGTCCCCATTGTCCTATATCAATCCCCAAGCTAACCCCACTGCTCCGCTCTCTCCCCATTGTCCTGTATCATTCCCCAAACTAATCCCACTGCCCCGCTCTCTCCCAATAGCCCTGTATCAATCCCCAAACTAATCCCACTGCCCCGCTCTCTCCCCATAGCCCTGTATCAATCCCCAAACTAATCCCACTGCCCCGCTCTCTCCCCATAGTCCTGTATCAAACCCCAAACTAATCCCACTGCCCCGCTCTCTCCTCATAGCCCTGTATCAATCTCCAAACTAATCCCACTGCCCCGCTCTCTCCCCATAGTCCGATATCAATCCCCAAACTAATCCCACTGCCCCGCTCTCTCCCCATAGTCCTGTATCAATCCCCAAACTAATCCCACTGCCCCACTCTCTCCCCAGAACCCTGTATCAATCCCGGAACTAATCCCACAGCCCCGCTCTCTCCCCATAGTCCTGTATCAATCCCCAAACTAATCCCACGGCCCTGCTCTCTCCCCATAGTCCTGTATCAATCCCCAAACTAATCCCACTGCCCCGCTCTCTCCCCATGGTCCTGTATCAATCTCGAAACTAATCCCACTGCCCCGCTCTCTCCCCATAGTTTTGTATCAATCCCTAAACTAATCCCACTGTCCCGCTCTCTCACCATAGTCCTGTATCAAACCCCAAACTAATCCCACTGCCCCGCTCTCTCCCCTTGGTCCTGTATCAAACCCCAAACTAATCCCACAGCCCCACTCTCTCCCCATAGACCTGTATCAATCTCCAAACTAATCCCACTGCCCCGCTCTCTCCCCATAGTCCTGTATCAATCTCCAAACTAATCCCACTGCCCCGATCTCTCCCCATAGTGCTGTATCAAACCCCAAACTAATCCCTCTGTCCCGCTCTCTCCCCATAGTCCTGTATTAATCCCCAAACTAATCCCACTGCCCCGCTCTCTCCCCATAGCCCTGTATCAATCCCCAAACTAATCCCACTGCCCCGCTCTCTCCCCATAGTCCTGTATCAATCCCCAAACTAATCCCACTGCCCCGCTCTCTCCCCATAGTCCTGTATCAATCCCCAAACTAATCCCACTGCCCCGATCACTCCCCATAGTCCTGTATCAATCCCCAAACTAATCCCACTGCCCCGCTCTCTCCTCATAGCTCTGTATCAATCCCCAAACTAATCCCACTGCCACGCTCTCTCCCCATAGCCCTGTATCAATCCCCAAACTAATCCCACTGCCCCGCTCTCTCCCCATCGTCCTGTATCAAACCCCAAACTAATCCCTCTACGCTGCTCTCTCCCCATAGTCCTGGATCAATCCCCAAACTAATCCCACTGCCCTGCTCTCTCCCCATAATCCTGTATCAATCCCCAAACTAATCCCACTGCCCTGCTCTCTCCCCATAGTCCAGTATCAATCCCCAAACTGATCCCACTGCCCCGCTCTCTCCCCATAGTCCAGTATCAATCTCGAAACTAATCCCACTGCCCCGCTCTCTCCCCATCGTCCTGTATCAATCCCTAAACTAATCCCACTGCCCCGCTCTCTCCCCATAGTCCTGTATCGAACCCCAAACTAATCCCACTGCCCCGCTCTCTCCCCTTGGTCCTGTATCAAACCCCAAACTAATCCCACTGCCCCACTCTCTCATCATAGTCCTGTATCAATCTACAAACTAATCCCACTGCCCCGCTCTCTCCCCATAGCCCTGTATCAATCCCCAAACTAATCCCACTGCCCCGCTCTCTCCCCATCGTCCTGTATCAAACCCCAAACTAATCCCTCTGCGCTGCTCTCTCCCCATAGACCTGGATCAATCCCCAAACTAATCCCACTGCCCTGCTCTCTCCCCATAATCCTGGATCAATCCCCAAACTTATCCCACTGCCCCACTCTCTCCCCAGAACCCTGTATCAACCTCGAAACTAATCCCACTGCCCCGATCTCTCCCCAAAGTGCTGTATCCAACCCCAAACTAATCCTTCTGCCCCGCTCTCTCCCCATAGTCCTACATCAAACCGCAAACTAATCCCACTGCCCCGCTCTCTCCCCTTGGTCCTGTATCAAACCCCAAACTAATCCCACTGCCCCACTCTCTCATCATAGTCCTGTATCAATCTCCAAACTAATCCCACTGCCCCGCTCTCTCCCCATAGTCCTGTATCAATCTCCAAACTAATCCCACTGCCCCGATCTCTCCCCATAGTGCTGTATCCAACCCCAAACTAATCCCTCTGCCCCGCTCTCTCCCCATAGTCCTACATCAAACCCCAAACTAATCCCACTGCCGCGTTCTGTCCCCATTGTCCTGTATCAATCCCCAAACTAATCCCACTGTCCCGCTCTCTCCCCATAGTCCTGTATCATTCCCCAAACTAATCCCACTGCCCCGCTCTCTCCCAATAGCCCTGTATCAACCCCCAAACTAATCCCACTGCCCCGCTCTCTCCCCATAGCCCTGTATCAATCCCCAAACTAATCCCACTGCCCCGCTCTCTCATCATAGTCCTGAATCAAACCCCAAACTAATCCCACTGCCCCGCTCTCTCCTCATAGTCCTGTATCAATCTCCAAACTAATCCCACTGCCCCGCTCTCTCCCCATAGTCCGATATCAATCCCCAAACTAATCCCACTGCCCCGCTCTCTCCCCATAGCCCTGTATCAATCCCCAAACTAATCCCACTGCCCCGCTCTCTCCCCATAGTCCTGTATCAAACCCCAAACTAATCCCACTGCCCCGCTCTCTCCTCATAGTCCTGTATCAATCTCCAAACTAATCCCACTGCCCCGCTCTCTCCCCATAGTCCGATATCAATCCCCAAACTAATCCCACTGCCCCGCACTCTCCCCATAGCCCTGTATCAATCCCCAAACTAATCCCACTGCCCCGTTCTCTCGCAATAGTCCTGTATCAATCCCCAAACTAATCCCACTGCACCGCTCTCTCCCCATAGCCCTGTATCAAACCCCAAACTAATCCCACTGCCCCGCTCTCTCCACTTGGTCCTATATCAAACCCCAAACTAATCCCACTGCCACGCTCTCTCCCCATAGCCCTGTATCAATCCCCAAACTAATCCCACAGCCCCGCTCTCTCCCCATCGTCCTGTATCAAACCCCAAACTAATCCCTCTGCGCCGCTCTCTCCCCATAGTCCTGTATTAATCCCCAAACTAATCCCACTGCCCCGCTCTCTGCCCATAGCCCTGTATCAATCCCCAAACTAATCCCACTGCCCCGTTCTTTCCCCATAGTCCTGTATCGATCCCCAAACTAATCCCACTGCCCCGCTCTCTCTTCATAGTCCTGTATCAATCCCCAAACTAATCCCACTGCCCCGCACTCTCCCCATAGTCCTGGATCAATCCCCAAACTAATCCCACTGCCCCGCTCTCTCCCCATAATCCTGTATCAATCCCCAAACTAATCCCACGGCCCTGCTCTCTCCCCATAGTCCTGTATCAATCCCCAAACTGATCCCACTGCCCCGCTCTCTCCCCATAGTCCTCTATCAATCTCGAAACTAATCCCACTGCCCCGCTCTCTCCCCGTAGTCCTGTATCAATCCCTAAACTAATCCCAATGCCCCGCTCTCTCCCCATAGTCCTGTATCAAACCCCAAACTAATCCCACTGCCCCGCTCTCTCCCCTTGGTCCTGTATCAAACCCCAAACTAATCCCACTGCCCCACTCTCTCATCATAGTCCTGTATCAATCTCCAAACTAATCCCACTGCCCCGCTCTCTCCCCATAGTCCTGTATCAATCTCCAAACTAATCCCACTGCCCCGATCTCTCCCCAGAGTGCTGTATCCAACCCCAAACTAATCCCTCTGCCCCGCTCTCTCCCCATAGTCCTACATCAAACCCCAAACTAATCCCACTGCCCCGTTCTGTCCCCATTGTCCTATATCAATCCCCAAGCTAACCCCACTGCTCCGCTCTCTCCCCATTGTCCTGTATCATTCCCCAAACTAATCCCACTGCCCCGCTCTCTCCCAATAGCCCTGTATCAATCCCCAAACTAATCCCACTGCCCCGCTCTCTCCCCATAGCCCTGTATCAATCCCCAAACTAATCCCACTGCCCCGCTCTCTCCCCATAGTCCTGTATCAAACCCCAAACTAATCCCACTGCCCCGCTCTCTCCTCATAGCCCTGTATCAATCTCCAAACTAATCCCACTGCCCCGCTCTCTCCCCATAGTCCGATATCAATCCCCAAACTAATCCCACTGCCCCGCTCTCTCCCCATAGTCCTGTATCAATCCCCAAACTAATCCCACTGCCCCACTCTCTCCCCAGAACCCTGTATCAATCCCGGAACTAATCCCACAGCCCCGCTCTCTCCCCATAGTCCTGTATCAATCCCCAAACTAATCCCACGGCCCTGCTCTCTCCCCATAGTCCTGTATCAATCCCCAAACTAATCCCACTGCCCCGCTCTCTCCCCATGGTCCTGTATCAATCTCGAAACTAATCCCACTGCCCCGCTCTCTCCCCATAGTTTTGTATCAATCCCTAAACTAATCCCACTGTCCCGCTCTCTCACCATAGTCCTGTATCAAACCCCAAACTAATCCCACTGCCCCGCTCTCTCCCCTTGGTCCTGTATCAAACCCCAAACTAATCCCACAGCCCCACTCTCTCCCCATAGACCTGTATCAATCTCCAAACTAATCCCACTGCCCCGCTCTCTCCCCATAGTCCTGTATCAATCTCCAAACTAATCCCACTGCCCCGATCTCTCCCCATAGTGCTGTATCAAACCCCAAACTAATCCCTCTGTCCCGCTCTCTCCCCATAGTCCTGTATTAATCCCCAAACTAATCCCACTGCCCCGCTCTCTCCCCATAGCCCTGTATCAATCCCCAAACTAATCCCACTGCCCCGCTCTCTCCCCATAGTCCTGTATCAATCCCCAAACTAATCCCACTGCCCCGCTCTCTCCCCATAGTCCTGTATCAATCCCCAAACTAATCCCACTGCCCCGATCACTCCCCATAGTCCTGTATCAATCCCCAAACTAATCCCACTGCCCCGCTCTCTCCTCATAGCTCTGTATCAATCCCCAAACTAATCCCACTGCCACGCTCTCTCCCCATAGCCCTGTATCAATCCCCAAACTAATCCCACTGCCCCGCTCTCTCCCCATCGTCCTGTATCAAACCCCAAACTAATCCCTCTACGCTGCTCTCTCCCCATAGTCCTGGATCAATCCCCAAACTAATCCCACTGCCCTGCTCTCTCCCCATAATCCTGTATCAATCCCCAAACTAATCCCACTGCCCTGCTCTCTCCCCATAGTCCAGTATCAATCCCCAAACTGATCCCACTGCCCCGCTCTCTCCCCATAGTCCTCTATCAATCTCGAAACTAATCCCACTGCCCCGCTCTCTCCCCATCGTCCTGTATCAATCCCTAAACTAATCCCACTGCCCCGCTCTCTCCCCATAGTCCTGTATCGAACCCCAAACTAATCCCACTGCCCCGCTCTCTCCCCTTGGTCCTGTATCAAACCCCAAACTAATCCCACTGCCCCACTCTCTCATCATAGTCCTGTATCAATCTACAAACTAATCCCACTGCCCCGCTCTCTCCCCATAGCCCTGTATCAATCCCCAAACTAATCCCACTGCCCCGCTCTCTCCCCATCGTCCTGTATCAAACCCCAAACTAATCCCTCTGCGCTGCTCTCTCCCCATAGACCTGGATCAATCCCCAAACTAATCCCACTGCCCTGCTCTCTCCCCATAATCCTGGATCAATCCCCAAACTTATCCCACTGCCCCACTCTCTCCCCAGAACCCTGTATCAACCTCGAAACTAATCCCACTGCCCCGATCTCTCCCCAAAGTGCTGTATCCAACCCCAAACTAATCCCTCTGCCCCGCTCTCTCCCCATAGTCCTACATCAAACCCCAAACTAATCCCACTGCCCCGCTCTCTCCCCTTGGTCCTGTATCAAACCCCAAACTAATCCCACTGCCCCACTCTCTCATCAAAGTCCTGTATCAATCTCCAAACTAATCCCACTGCCCCGCTCTCTCCCCATAGTCCTGTATCAATCTCCAAACTAATCCCACTGCCCCGATCTCTCCCCATAGTGCTGTATCCAACCCCAAACTAATCCCTCTGCCCCGCTCCCTCCCCATAGTCCTACATCAAACCCCAAACTAATCCCACTGCCCCGTTCTGTCCCCATTGTCCTGTATCAATCCCCAAACTAATCCCACTGCCCCGCTCTCTCCCCATAGTCCTGTATCATTCCCCAAACTAATCCCACTGCCCCGCTCTCTCCCAATAGCCCTGTATCAACCCCCAAACTAATCCCACTGCCCCGCTCTCTCCCCATAGCCCTGCATCAAACCCCAAACTAATCCCACTGCCCCGCTCTCTCCCCATAGTCCTGTATCAAACCCCAAACTAATCCCACTGCCCTGCTCTCTCCTCATAGTCCTGTATCAATCTCCAAACTAATCCCACTGCCCCGCTCTCTCCCCATAGACCGATATCAATCCCCAAACTAATCCCACTGCCCCGCTCTCTCGCCATAGTCCTGTATCAATCCCCAAACTAATCCCACTGCCCCACTCTCTCCCCAGAACCCTGTATCAATCTCGAAACTAATCCCACTGCCCCGCTCTCTCCCCATAGCCCTGTATCAATCCCCAAACTAATCCCACTGCCCCGCTCTCTCCCCATAGTCCTGTATCAATCCCCAAACTTATCCCACTGCCCCGCTCACTCCCCATAGCCCTGTATCAATCCCAAAACTAATCCCACTGCCCCGATCTCTCCCCATAGTCCTGCATCAATCCCCAAACTAATCCCACTGCCCCGCACTCTCCCCATAGCCCTGTATCAATCCCCAAACTAATCCCACTGCCCCGCTCTCTCCCCATAGCCCTGTATCAAACCCCAAACAAATCCCACTGCCCCGCTCTCTCCACTTGGTCCTGTATCAAACCCCAATCTAATCCCACTGCCACGCTCTCTCCCCATAGCCCTGTATCAATCCCCAAACTAATCCCACTGCCCCGCTCTCTCCCCATCGTCCTGTATCAAACCCCAAACTAATCCCTCTGCGCCGCTCTCTCCCCATAGTCCTGTATTAATCCCCAAACTAATCCCACTGCCCCGCTCTCTCCCCATAGCCCTGTAAAAATCCCCAAACTAATCCCACTGCCCCGTTCTGTTCCCATAGTCCTGTATCGATCCCCAAACTAATCCCACTGCCCCGCTCTCTCTTCATAGTCCTGTATCAATCCCCAAACTAATCCCACTGCCCCGCACTCTCCCCATAGTCCTGGATCAATCCCCAAACTAATCCCACTGCTCCGCTCTCTCCCCATAATCCTGTATCAATCCCCAAACTAATCCTACGGCCCTGCTCTCTCCCCATAGTCCTGTATCAATCCCCAAACTGATCCCACTGCCCCGCTCTCTCCCCATAGTCCTCTATCAATCTCGAAACTAATCCCACTGCCCCGCTCTCTCCCCATAGTCCTGTATCAATCCCTAAACTAATCCCAATGCCCCGCTCTCTCCCCATAGTCCTGTATCAAACCCCAAACTAATCCCACTGCCCCGCTCTCTCCCCTTGGTCCTGTATCAAACCTCAAACTAATCCCACTGCCCCACTCTCTCATCATAGTCCTGTATCAATCTCCAAACTAAGCCCACTGTCCCGCTCTCTCCCCATAGTCCTGTATCAATCTCCAAACTAATCCCACTGCCCCGATCTCTCCCCAGAGTGCTGTATCCAACCCCAAACTAATCCCTCTGCCCCGCTCTCTCCCCACAGTCCTACATCAAACCCCAAACTAATCCCACTGCCCCGCTCTCTCCCCATAGCCCTGTATCAATCCCCAAACTGATCCCACTGCCCCGCTCTCTCCCCATAGTCCTGTATCAATCCCAAAACTTATCCCACTGCCCCGCTCACTCCCCATAGCCCTGTATCAATCCCCAAACTAATCCCACTGCACCGCTCTCTCCCCATAGTCCTGTATCAATCCCCAAACTAATCCCACTGCCCCGCACACTCCCCATAGCCCTGTATCAATTCCCAAACTAATCCCACTGCCCCGCTCTCTCCCCAGAGTCCTGTAACAATCCCCAAACTAATCCCACTGCCCCGCTCTCTCCCCATAGTCCTGTATCAATCCCCAAACTAATCCCACTGCCCCGCTCTCTCCCCATAGTCCTGTATCAAACCCGAAACTAATCCCACTGCCCCGCTCTCTCCACTTGGTCCTGTATCAAACCCCAAACTAATCCCACTGCCCCACTCTCTCCCCATAGTCCTGTATCAATCTCCAAACTAATCCCACTGCCCCGCTCTCTCCACATAGTCCTGTATCAATCTCCAAACTAATCCCACTGCCCCGATCTCTCCCCACTGTGCTGTATCAAACCCCAAACTAATCCCTCTGCCCCGCTCTCTCCCCATAGTCCTGTATTAATCCCCAAACTAATCCCACTGCCCCGCTCTCTCCCCATAGCCCTGTATCAATCCCCAAACTAATCCCACTGCCCCGCTCTCTCCCCATAGTCCTGTATCAATCCCCAAACTAATCCCACTGCCCCGCTCTCTCCGCATAGTCCTATATCAATCCCCAAACTGATCCCACTGCCCCGCTCTCTCCCCATTGTCCTGTATCAATCCCCAAACTAATCCCACGGCCCTGCTCTCTCCCCATAGTTCTGTATCAATCCCCAAACTAATCCCACTGCCCCGCTGTCTCCCCATAGTCCTGTATCAATCTCGAAACTAATCCCACTGCCCCGCTCTCTCCCAATAGCCCTGTATCAATCCCCAAACTAATCCCACTGCCCCGCTGTCTCACCATAGCACTGTATCAATCCCCAAACTAATCCCACTGCCCCGCTCTCTCCCCATAGTCCTGTATCAAACCCCAAACTAATCCCACTGCCCCGCTCTCTCCTCATAGTCCTGTATCAATCTCCAAACTAATCCCACTGCCCCGCTCTCTCCCCATAGTCCGATATCAATCCCCAAACTAATCCCACTGCCCCACTCTCTCCCCATACTCCTGTATCAATCCCCAAACTAATCCCACTGCCCCGCTCTCTCCCCATAGTCCTGTATCAATCCCCAAACTTATCCCACTGCCCCGCTCACTCCCCATAGCCCTGTATCAATCCCCAAACTAATCCCACTGCCCCGCTCTCTCCCCATAGTCCTGTATCAATCCCCAAACTAATCCCACTGCCCCGCACTCTCCCCATAGCCCTGTATCAATTCCCAAACTAATCCCACTGCCCCGCTCTCTCCCCAGAGTCCTGTATCAATCCCCAAACTAATCCCATTGCCCCGCTCTCTCCCCATAGCCCTGTATCAAACCCCAAACTAATCCCACTGCCCCGCTCTCTCCACTTGGTGCTGTATCAAACCCCAAACTAATCCCACTGCCCCACTCTCTCCCCATAGTCCTGTATCAATCTCCAAACTAATCCCACTGCCCCGCTCTCTCCACATAGTCCTGTATCAATCTCCAAACTAATCCCACTGCCCCGATCTCTCCCCACTGTGCTGTATCAAACCCCAAACTAATCCCTCTGCCCCGCTCTCTCCCCATAGTCCTGTATTAATCCCCAAACTAATCCCACTGCCCCGCTCTCTCCCCATAGCCCTGTATCAATCCCCAAACTAATCGCACTGCCCTGCTCTCTCCCCATCGTCCTGTATCAATCCCCAAACCAATCCCACTGCCCCGCTCTCTCCGCATAGTCCTATATCAATCCCCAAACTGATCCCACTGCCCCGCTCTCTCCCCATAGGCCTGGATCAATCCCCAAACTAATCCGACTGCCCCGCTCTCTCCCCATAGTCCTGTATCAATCCCCAAACTAATCCCACGGCCCTGCTCTCTCCCCATAGTTCTGTATCAATCCCCAAACTAATCCCACTGCCCCGCTCTCTCCCCATAGTCCTGTATCAATCTCGAAACTAATCCCACTGCCCCGCTCTCTCCCCATAGTCCTGTATCAATCCCTAAACTAATCCCACTGCCCCGCTCTCTCCCCATAGTCCTGTATCAAACCCCAAATAAATGCCACTGCCCCGCTCTCTCTCCTTGGTCCTGTATCAAACCCCAAACTAATCCCACTGCCCCACTCTCTCCCCATAGTCCTGTATCAATCCCCAAACTAATCCCACTGCCCCGCTCTCTCCCCATAGTCCTGGATAAATCCCCAAACTAATCCCACTGCCCCGCTCTCTCCCCATAGTCCTGTATCAATCCCCAAACTAATCCCACGGCCCTGCTCTCTCCCCATAGTCCTGTATCAATCCCCGAACTAATCCCACCGCCCCGCTCTCTCCCCATAGTCCTGTATCAATCCCCAAACTAATCCCACGGCCCTGCTCTCTCCCCATAGTCCTGTATCAATCCCCAAACTAATCCCACTGCCCCGCTCTCTCCCCATAGTCCTGTATCAATCTCGAAACTAATCCCACTGCCCCGCTCTCTCCCCATAGTTCTGTATCAATCCCTAAACTAATCGCACTGTCCCGCTCTCTCCCCATAGTCCTGTATCAAACCCCAAACTAATCCCACTGCCCCGCTCTCTCCCCTTGGTCCTGTATCAAACCCCAAACTAGTCCCACTGCCCCACTCTCTCCCCATAGACCTGTATCAATCTCCAAACTAATCCCACTGCCCCGCTCTCTCCCCATAGTCCTGTATCAATCTCCAAACTAATCCCACTGCCCCGATCTCTCCCCATGGTGCTGTATCAATCCCCAAACTAATCCCACTGCCCCGCTCTCTCCTCATAGTCCTGTATCAATCCCCAAACTAATCCCACTGCCGCGCTCTCTCCCCATAGTCCTGGATCAATCTCCAAACTAATCCCACTGCCCCGCTCTCTCCCCATAGTCCTGTATCAATCCCCAAACTTATCCCACTGCCCCGCTCACTCCCCATAGCCCTGTATCAATCCCCAAACTAATCCCACTGCCCCGCTCTCTCCCCATAGTCCTGCATCAATCCCCAAACTAATCCCACTGCCCCGCTCTCTCCCCATAGTCCTGTATCAATCCCCAAACTTATCCCACTGCCCCGCTCACTCCCCATAGCCTTGTATCAATCCCCAAACTAATCCCACTGCACCGCTCTCTCCCCATAGTCCTGTATCAATCGCCAAACTATTCCCACTGCCCCGCTCTCTCCCCATAGCCCTGTATCAATCCCCAAACTAATCCCACTGCCCCGCTCTCTCCCCATAGTCCTGTTTCAATACGCAAACTAATCCCACTGCCCCGCTCTCTCCCCATAGCCATGTATCAAACCCCAAACTAATCCCACTGCCCCGCTCTCTCCCCTTGGTTCTGTATCAAACCCCAAACTAATCCCACTGCCCTGCTCTCTCCCCATAGTCCTGTATCAATCCCCAAACTAAATCCACTGCCCCGCTCTCTCCTCATAGCCCTGCATCAATCCCCAAACTAATCCCACTGCCCCGCTCTATCCCCATAGCCCTGTATCAATCCCCAAACTAATCCCACTGCCCCGCTCTCTCCCCATCGTCCTGTATCAAACCCCAAACTAATCCCACTGCCGCGCTCTCTCCCCATAGTCCTGTATTAATCCAGAAACTAATCCCACTGCCCCGCTCTCTCCCCATAGCCCTGTATCAATCCCCAAAGTAATCCCACTGCCCCGCTCTTTCCCCATAGTCCTGTATCAATCCCCAAACTAATCCCACTGCCCCGCTCTCTCTTCATAGTTCTGTATCAATCCCCAAACTAATCCCACTGCCCCGCACTCTCCCCGTAGTCATGGATCAATCCCCAAACTAATCCCACTGCCCCGCTCTCTCCCCATAGTCCTGTATCAATCCGCAAACTAATCCCACGGCCCTGCTCTCTGTCCCCATAGTCCTGTATCAATCCCCAAACGAATCCCACTGCCCCGCTCTCTCCCCATAGTCCTGTATCAATCTCGAAACTAATCCCACTGCCCCGCTCTCTCCCCATAGTCCTGTATCAATCCCTAAACTAATCCCACTGCCCCGCTCTCTCCACATAGTCCTGTATCAAACCCCAAACTAATCCCACTGCCCCGCTCTCTCCCCATAGTCCTGTATCAATCCCCAAACTAATCCCACTGCCCCGCTCTCTCCCCATAGTCCTGGATCAATCCCCAAACTAATCCCACTGCCCCGCTCTCTCCCCATAATCCTGTATCAATCCCCAAACTAATCCCACGGCCCTGCTCTCTCCCCATAGTCCTGTATCAATCCCCAAACTGATCCCACTGCCCGGCTCTCTCCCCATAGTCCTCTATCAATCTCGAAACTAATCCCACTGCCCCGCTCTCTCCCCATAGTCCTGTATCAATCCCTAAACTAATCCCACTGCTCCGCTCTCTCCCCATCGTCCTGTATCAAACCCCAAACTAATCCCACTGCCCCGCTCTCTCCCCTTGGTTCTGTATCAAACCCCAAACTAATCCCACTGCCCTGCTCTCTCCCCATAGTCCTGTATCAATCCCCAAACTAATCCCACTGCCCCGCTCTCTCCTCATAGCCCTGTATCAAACCCCAAACTAATCCCACTGCCCCACTCTCTCCCCATAATCCTGTATCAATCCCCAAACTAATCCCACTGCCCTGCTCTCTCCCCATAGTCCTGGATCAATCCCCAAACTAATCCCACTGCCCCGCTCTCTCCCCATAATCCTGTATCAATCCCCAAACTAATCCCACGGCCCTGCTCTCTCCCCATATTCCTGTATCAATCCCCAAACTGATCCCACTGCCCGGCTCTCTCCCCATAGTCCTGTATCAAACCCCAAACTAATCCCACTGCCCCGCTCTCTCCCCTTGGCCCTGTATCAAACCCCAAACTAATCGCACTGCCCCACTCTCTCACCATAGTCCTGTATCAATCTCCAAACTAATCCCACTGCCCCGCTGTCTCCCCATAGTCCTGTATCAATCTCCAAACTAATCCCACTGCCCCGATCTCTCCCCATAGTGCTGTATCCAACCCCAAACTAATCCCTCTTCCCCGCTATCTCCCCATAGTCCTGTATCAAACCCCAAACTAATCCCACTGCCCCGTTCTGTCCCCATTGTCCTGTATCAATCCCCAAACTAATCCCACTGCCCCGCTCTCTCCCCATAGTCCTGTATCATTCCCCAAACTAATCCCACTGCCCCGCTCTCTCCCCATAGCTCTGTATCAATCCCCAAACTAATCCCACTGCCCCGCTCTCTCCCCATAGCCCTTTATCAATCCCCAAACTCATCCCACTGCCCCGCTCTCTCCCCATAGTCCAGTATCAAACCCCAAACTAATCCCACTGCCCCGCTCTCTCCTCATAGTCCTGTATCAATCTCCAAACTAATCCCACTGCCCCGCTCTCTCCCCATAGTCCTATATCAATCCCCAAACTAATCCCACTGCCCCGCTCTCTCCCCATAGTCCTGTATCAATCCCCAAACTAATCCCACTGCCCCACTCTCTCCCCATAGCCCTGTATCAATCTCGAAACTAATCCCACTGCCCCGCTCTCTCCCCATAGCCCTGTATCAATCCCCAAACTAATCCCACTGCCCCGCTCTCGCCCCATAGTCCTGTATCAATCCCCAAACTTATCCCACTGCCCCGCTCACTACCCATAGCCCTGTATCAATCCCCAAACTAATCCCACTGCCCCGCTCTCTCCCCATAGTCCTGTATCAATCCCCAAACTAATCCCACTGCCCCGCACTCTCCCCATAGCCCTGTATCAATCCCCAAACTAATCCCACTGCCCTGCTCTCTCCCCATAGTCCTGTATCAATCCCCAAACTAATCCCACTGCCCCGCTCTCTCCCCATAGCCCTGTATCAAACCCCAAACTAATCCCACTGCCCCGCTCTCTCCCCTTGGTCCTGTATCAAACCCCAAACTAATAGCACTGCCCCACTCTCTCCCCATAGTCCTGTATCAATCTCCAAACTAATCCCACTGCCCCGCTCTCTCCCCATAGTCCTGTATCAATCTCCAAACTAATCCCACTGCCCCGATCTCTCCCCATAGTGCTGTATAAAACCCCAAACTAATCCCTCTGCCCCACTCTCTCCCCATAGTCCTGTATTAATCCCCAAACTAATCCCACTGCCCCACTCTCTCCCCAGAACCCTGTATCAATCTCGAAACTAATCCCACTGCCCCGCTCTCTCCCCATAGCGCTGTATCAATCCCCAAACTAATCCCACTGCCCCGCTCTCTCCCCATAGTCCTGTATCAATCCCCAAATTTATCCCACTGCCCCGCTCACTCCCCATAGCCCTGTATCAATCCCCAAACTAATCCCACTGCCCCGCTCTCTCCCCATAGTCCTGTATCAATCCCCAAACTAATCCCACTGCCCCGCACTCTCCCCATAGCCCTGTATCAATCCCCAAACTAATCCCACTGCCCCGCTCTCTCCCCATAGTCCTGTATCAATCGCCAAACTAATCCCACTGCCCCGCTCTCTCCCCATAGCCGTGTATCAAACCACAAACTAATCCCACTGCCCCGCTCTCTCCACTTGGTCCTGTATCAAACCCCAAACTAATCCCACTGCCACGCTCTCTCCCCATAGCCCTGTATCAATCTCGAAACTAATCCCACTGCCCAGCTCTCTCCCCATCGTCCTGTATCAAACCCCAAACTAATCCCTCTGCGCCGCTCTCTCCCCATAGTCCTGTATTAATCCCCAAACTAATCCCACTGCCCCGCTCTCTCCCCATAGCCCTGTATCAATCCCCAAACTAATCCCACTGCCCCGTTCTTTCCCCATAGTCCTGTATCGATCTCCAAACTAATCCCACTGCCCCGCTCTCTCTTCATAGTCCTTTATCAATCCCCAAACTAATCCCACTGCCCCGCACTCTCCCCATAATCCTGGATCAATCCCCAAACTAATCCCACTGCCCCGCTCTCTCCCCATAATCCTGTATCAATCCCCAAACTAATCCCACGGCCCTACTCTCTTCCCATAGTCCTGTATCAATCCCCAAACTGATCCCACTGCCCCGCTCTCTCCCCATAGTCCTCGATCAATCTCGAAACTAATCCCACTGCCCCGCTCTCTCCCCATAGTCCTGTATCAATCCCTAAACTAAGCCCAATGACCCCGCTCTCTCCTCATAGTCCTGTATCAAACCCCAAACTAATCCCACTGCCCCGCTCTCTCCCCATAGTCCTGTATCAAACCCCAAACTAATCCCACTGCCCCGCTCTATCCTCATAGTCCTGTATCAATCTCCAAACTAATCCCACTGCCCCGCTCTCTCCCCATAGTCCTATATCACTCCCCAAACTAATCCCACTGCCCCGCTCTCTCCCCATAGTCCTGTATCAATCCCCAAACTAATCCCACTGCCCCACTCTCTCCCCATAGCCCTGTATCAATCTCGAAACTAATCCCACTGCCCCGCTCTCTCCCCACAGCCCTGTATCAATCCCCAAACTAATACCACTGCCCCGCTCTCTCCCCATAGTCCTGTATCAATCCCGAAACTTATCCCACTGCCCCGCTCACTACCCATAGCCCTGTATCAATCCCCAAACTAATCCCACTGCCCCGCTCTCTCCCCATAGTCCTGTATCAATCCCCAAACTAATCCCACTGCACCGCACTCTCCCCATAGCCCTGTATCAATTCCCAATCTAATCCCACTGCCCCGCTCTCTCCCCATAGTCCTGTATCAATCCCCAAACTAATCCCACTGCCCCGCTCTCTCCCCATAGCCCTGTATCAAACCCCAAACTAATCCCACTGCCCCGCTCTCTCCCCTTGGTCCTGTATCAAACCCCAAACTAATCCCACTGCCCCACTCTCTCCCCATAGTCCTGTATCAATCTCCAAACTAATCCCACTGCCCCGCTCTCTCCCCATAGTCCTGTATCAATCCCCAAACTAATCCCACTGCCCCGCTCTCTCCCCATAGTCCTGTATCAATCCCCAAACTAATCCCACTGCCCCGCCCTCTCCCCATAGCCCTGTATCAAACCCCAAACTAATCCCACTGCCCCGCTCTCTCCACTTGGTCCTGTATCAAACCCCAAACTAATCCCACTGCCCCGCTCTCTCCCCATAGCCCTGTATCAATCCCCAAACTAATCCCACTGCCCCGCTCTCTCCCCATCGTCCTGTATCAAACCCCAAACTAATCCCTCTGCGCCGCTCTCTCCCCATAGTCCTGTATTAATCCCCAAACTAATCCCACTGCCCCGCTCTCTCCCCATAGCCCTGTATCAATCCCCAAACTAATCCCACTGCCCCGTTCTTTCCCCATAGTCCTGTATCGATCTCCAAACTAATCCCACTGCGCCGCTCTCTCTTTATAGTCCTGTATCAATCCCCAAACTAATCCCACTGCCCCGCACTCTCCCCATAGTCCTGGATCAATCCCAAAACTAATCCCACTGCCCCGCTCTCTCCCCATAGTCCTGTATCAATCCCTAAACTAATCCCAATGTCCCGCTCTCTCCCCATAGTCCTGTATCAAACCCCAAACTAATCCCACTGCCCCGCTCTCTCCCCATAGTCCTGTATCGATCTCCAAACTAATCCCACTGCCCCGATCACTCCCCATAGTGCTGTATCCAAACCCAAACTAATCCCTCTGCCCCGCTCTCTCCCCATAGTCCTACATCAAACCCCAAACTAATCCCACTGCCCCGTTCTGTCCCCATTGTCCTATATCAATCCCCAAACTGATCCCACTGCCCCGCTCTCTCCCCATAGTCCTGCCTCATTCCCCAAACTAATCCCACTGCCCCGCTCTCTCCCAATAGCCCTGTATCAATCCCCAAACTAATCCCACTGCCCCGCTCTCTCCCCATAGCCCTGTATCAATCCCCAAACTAATCCCTCTGCCCCGCTCTCTCCCCATAGTCCTGTATCAAACCCCAAACTAATCCCACTGCCCCGCTCTCTAATCATTGTCCTGTATCAATCTGCAAACTAATCCCACTGCCCCGCTCTCTCCCCATAGTCCGATATCAATCCCCAAACTAATCCCACTGACCCGCTCTCTCCCCAGAACCCTGTATCAATCTCGAAACTAATCCTACTGCCCCGCTCTCTCCCCATAGCCCTGTATCAATCCCCAAACTGATCCCACTGCCCCGCTCTCTCCCCATAGTCCTGTATCAATCCCCAAACTTATCCCACTGCCCCGCTCACTCCCCATAGCCCTGTATCAATCACCAAACTAATCCCACTGCCCCGCTCTCTCCCCATAGTCCTGTATCAATCCCCAAACTAATCCCACTGCCCCGCACTCTCCCCATAGCCATGTATCAATCCCCAAACTAATCCCACTGCCCCGCTCTCTCCCCATAGTCCTGTATCAATCCCCAAACTAATCCCACTGCCCCGCTCTCTCCCCATAGCCCTGTATCAAACCCCAAAATAATTCCCACTGCCCCGCTCTCTCCACTTGGTCCTGTATCAAATCCCAAACTAATCCCACTGCCCCACTCTCTCCCCATAGCCCTGTATCAATCCCCAAACTAATCCCACTGCCCCGCTCTCGCCCCATAGTCCTGTATCAATCCCCAAACTTATCCCACTGCCCCGCTCACTACCCATAGCCCTGTATCAATCCCCAAACTAATCCCACTGCCCCGCTCTCTCCCCATAGTCCTGTATCAATCCCCAAACTAATCCCACTGCCCCGCACTCTCCCCATAGCCCTGTATCAATCCCCAAACTAATCCCACTGCCCTGCTCTCTCCCCATAGTCCTGTATCAATCCCCAAACTAATCCCACTGCCCCGCTCTCTCCCCATAGCCCTGTATCAAACCCCAAACTAATCCCACTGCCCCGCTCTCTCCCCTTGGTCCTGTATCAAACCCCAAACTAATAGCACTGCCGCACTCTCTCCCCATAGTCCTGTATCAATCTCCAAACTAATCCCACTGCCCCGCTCTCTCCCCATAGTCCTGTATCAATCTCCAAACTAATCCCACTGCCCCGATCTCTCCCCATAGTGCTGTATAAAACCCCAAACTAATCCCTCTGCCCCACTCTCTCCCCATAGTCCAGTATTAATCCCCAAACTAATCCCACTGCCCCACTCTCTCCCCAGAACCCTGTATCAATCTCGAAACTAATCCCACTGCCCCGCTCTCTCCCCATAGCGCTGTATCAATCCCCAAACTAATCCCACTGCCCCGCTCTCTCCCCATAGTCCTGTATCAATCCCCAAATTTATCCCACTGCCCCGCTCACTCCCCATAGCCCTGTATCAATCCCCAAACTAATCCCACTGCCCCGCTCTCTCCCCATAGTCCTGTATCAATCCCCAAACTAATCCCACTGCCCCGCACTCTCCCCATAGCCCTATATCAATCCCCAAACTAATCCCACTGCCCCGCTCTCTCCCCATAGTCCTGTATCAATCGCCAAACTAATCCCACTGACCCGCTCTCTCCCCATAGCCCTGTATCAAACCACAAACTAATCCCACTGCCCCGCTCTCTCCACTTGGTCCTGTATCAAACCCCAAACTAATCCCACTGCCACGCTCTCTCCCCATAGCCCTGCATCAATCTCGAAACTAATCCCACTGCCCAGCTCTCTCCCCATCGTCCTGTATCAAACCCCAAACTAATCCCTCTGCGCCGCTCTCTCCCCATAGTCCTGTATTAATCCCCAAACTAATCCCACTGCCCCGCTCTCTCCCCATAGCCCTGTATCAATCCCCAAACTAATCCCACTGCCCCGTTCTTTCCCCATAGTCCTGTATCGATCTCCAAACTAATCCCACTGCCCCGCTCTCTCTTCATAGTCCTGTATCAATCCCCAAACTAATCCCACTGCCCCGCACTCTCCCCATAATCCTGGATCAATCCCCAAACTAATCCCACTGCCCCGCTCTCTCCCCATAATCCTGTATCAATCCCCAAACTAATCCCACGGCCCTGCTCTCTCCCCATAGTCCTGTATCAATCCCCAAACTGATCCCACTGCCCCGCTCTCTCCCCATAGTCCTCTATCAATCTCGAAACTAATCCCACTGCCCCGCTCTCTCCCCATAGTCCTGTATCAATCCCTAAACTAAGCCCAATGACCCCGCTCTCTCCCCATAGTCCTGTATCAAACCCCAAACTAATCCCACTGCCCCGCTCTCTCCCCATAGTCCTGTATCAAACCCCAAACTAATCCCACTGCCCAGCTCTATCCTCATAGTCCTGTATCAATCTCCAAACTAATCCCACTGCCCCGCTCTCTCCCCATAGTCCTATATCACTCCCCAAACTAATCCCACTGCCCCGCTCTCTCCCCATAGTGATGTATCAATCCCCAAACTAATCCCACTGCCCCACTCTCTCCCCATAGCCCTGTATCAATCTCGAAACTAATCCCACTGCCCCGCTCTCTCCCCATAGCCCTGTATCAATCCCCAAACTAATACCACTGCCCCGCTCTCTCCCCATAGTCCTGTATCAATCCCGAAACTTATCCCACTGCCCCGCTCACTACCCATAGCCCTGTATCAATCCCCAAACTAATCCCACTGCCCCGCTCTCTCCCCATAGTCCTGTATCAATCCCCAAACTAATCCCACTGCACCGCACTCTCCCCATAGCCCTGTATCAATCCCCAAACTAATCCCACTGCCCCGCTCTCTCCCCATAGTCCTGTATCAATCCCCAAACTAATCCCACTGCCCCGCTCTCTCCCCATAGCCCTGTATCAAACCCCAAACTAATCCCACTGCCCCGCTCTCTCCCCTTGGTCCTGTATCAAACCCCAAACTAATCCCACTGCCCCACTCTCTCCCCATAGTCCTGTATCAATCTCCAAACTAATCCCACTGCCCCGCTCTCTCCCCATAGTCCTGTATCAATCCCCAAACTAATCCCACTGCCCCGCTCTCTCCCAATATTCCTGTATCAATCCCCAAACTAATCCCACTGCCCCGCCCTCTCCCCATAGCCCTGTATCAAACCCCAAACTAATCCCACTGCCCCGCTCTCTCCACTTGGTCCTGTATCAAACCCCAAACTAATCCCACTGCCCCGCTCTCTCCACTTGGTCCTGTATCAAACCCCAAACTAATCCCACTGCCCCGTTCTCTCCCCATCGTCCTGTATCAAACCCCAAACTAATCCCTCTGCGCCGCTCTCTCCCCATAGTCCTGTATTAATCCCCAAACTAATCCCACTGCCCCGCTCTCTCCCCATAGCCCTGTATCAATCCCCAAACTAATCCCACTGCCCCGTTCTTTCCCCATAGTCCTGTATCGATCTCCAAACTAATCCCACTGCGCCGCTCTCTCTTCATAGTCCTGTATCAATCCCCAAACTAATCCCACTGCCCCGCACTCTCCCCATAGTCCAGGATCAATCCCGAAAATAATCCCACTGCCCCGCTCTCTCCCCATAATCCTGTATCAATCTCGAAACTAATCCCACTGCCCCGCTCTCTCCCCATAGTCCTGTATCAATCCCTAAACTAATCCCACTGCCCCACTCTCTCAGCATAGTCCTGTATCAATCTCCAAACTAATCCCACTGCCCCGCTCTCTCCCCATAGTCCTGTATCGATCTCCAAACTAATCCCACTGCCCCGATCTCTCCCCATAGTGCTGTATCCAACCCCAAACTAATCCCTCTGCCCCGCTCTCTCCCCATAGTCCTACATCAAACCCAAAACTAATCCCACTGCCCCGTTCTGTCCCCATTGTCCTATATCAATCCCCAAACTGATCCAACTGCCCCGCTCTCTCCCCATAGTCCTGTCTCATTCCCCAAACTAATCCCACTGCCCCGCTCTCTCCCAATAGCCCTGTATCAATCCCCAAACTAATCCCACTGCCCCGCTCTCTCCCCATAGCCCTGTATCAATCCCCAAACTAATCCCTCTGCCCCGCTCTCTCCCCATAGTCCTGTATCAAACCCCAAACTAATCCCACTGCCCCGCTCTCTAATCATTGTCCTGTATCAATCTGCAAACTAATCCCACTGCCCCGCTCTCTCCCCATAGTCCGATATCAATCCCCAAACTAATCCCACTGCCCCGCTCTCTCCCCATAGTCCTGTATCAATCCCCAAACTAATCCCACTGCCCCACTCTCTCCCCAGAACCCTGTAGCAATCTCGAAACTAATCCTACTGCCCCGCTCTCTCCCCATAGCCCTGTATCAATCCCCAAACTGATCCCACTGCCCCGCTCTCTCCCCATAGTCCTGTATCAATCCCCAAACTTATCCCACTGCCCCGCTCACTCCCCATAACCCTGTATCAATCACCAAACTAATCCCACTGCCCCGCTCTCTCCCCATAGTCCTGTATCAATCCCCAAACTAATCCCACTGCCCCGCTCTCTCTCCATAGCCCTGTATCAAACCCCAAAATAATTCCCACTGCCCCGCTCTCTCCACTTGGTCCTGTATCAAATCCCAAACTAATCCCACTGCCCCACTCTCTCCCCATAGTCCTGTATCAATCTCCAAACTAATCCCACTGCCCCGCTCTCTCCCCATAGTCCTGTATCAATCTCCAAACTAATCCCACTGCCCCGATCTCTCCCCATAGTGCTGTATCAAACCCCAAACTAATCCCTCTGCCCCGCTCTCTCCCCGCAGTCCTGTATTAATCCTCAAACTAATCCCACTGCCCCGCTCTCTCCCCATAGCCCTGTATCAATCCCCAAACTAATCGCACTGCCCCGCTCTCTCCCCATCGTCCTGTATCAATCCCCAAACTAATCCCACTGCCCCGCTCACTCCGCATAGTCCTATATCAATCCCCAAACTGATCCCACTGCCCCGCTCTCTCCCCATAATCCTGTATCAATCCCCAAACTAATCCCACGGCCCTGCTCTCTCCCCATAGTCCTGTATCAATCCCCAAACTGATCCCACTGCCCCGCTCTCTCCCCATAGTCCTCTATCAATCTCGAAACTAATCCCACTGCCCCGCTCTCTCCCCATAGTCCTGTATCAATCCCTAAACTAAGCCCAATGACCCCGCTCTCTCCCCATAGTCCTGTATCAAACCCCAAACTAATCCCACTGCCCCGCTCTCTCCCCATAGTCCTGTATCAAACCCCAAACTAATCCCACTGCCCCGCTCTATCCTCATAGTCCTGTATCAATCTCCAAACTAATCCCACTGCCCCGCTCTCTCCCCATAGTCCTATATCACTCCCCAAACTAATCCCACTGCCCCGCTCTCTCCCCATAGTCCTGTATCAATCCCCAAACTAATCCCACTGCCCCGCCCTCTCCCCATAGCCCTGTATCAAACCCCAAACTAATCCCACTGCCCCGCTCTCTCCACTTGGTCCTGTATCAAACCCCAAACTAATCCCACTGCCCCGCTCTCTCCCCATAGCCCTGTATCAATCCCCAAACTAATCCCACTGCCCCGCTCTCTCCCCATCGTCCTGTATCAAACCCCAAACTAATCCCTCTGCGCCGCTCTCTCCCCATAGTCCTGTATTAATACCCAAACTAATCCCACTGCCCCGCTCTCTCCCCATAGCCCTGTATCAATCCCCAAACTAATCCCACTGCCCCGTTCTTTCCCCATAGTCCTGTATCGATCTCCAAACTAATCCCACTGCGCCGCTCTCTCTTCATAGTCCTGTATCAATCCCCAAACTAATCCCACTGCCCCGCACTCTCCCCATAGTCCTGGATCAATCCCGAAACTAATCCCACTGCCCCGCTCTCTCCCCATAATCCTGTATCAATCTCGAAACTAATCCCACTGCCCCGCTCTCTCCCCATAGTCCTGTATCAATCCCTAAACTAATCCCAATGTCCCGCTCTCTCCCCATAGTCCTGTATCAAACCCCAAACTAATCCCACTGCCCCGCTCTCTCCCCTTGGTCCTGTATCAAACCCCAAACTAATCCCACTGCCCCACTCTCTCAGCATAGTCCTGTATCAATCTCCAAACTAATCCCACTGCCCCGCTCTCTCCCCATAGTCCTGTATCGATCTCCAAACTAATCCCACTGCCCCGATCTCTCCCCATAGTGCTGTATCCAACCCCAAACTAATCCCTCTGCCCCGCTCTCTCCCCATAGTCCTACATCAAACCCCAAACTAATCCCACTGCCCCGTTCTGTCCCCATTGTCCTATATCAATCCCCAAACTGATCCCACTGCCCCGCTCTCTCCCCATAGTCCTGTCTCATTCCCCAAACTAATCCCACTGCCCCGCTCTCTCCCAATAGCCCTGTATCAATCCCCAAACTAATCCCACTGCCCCGCTCTCTCCCCATAGCCCTGTATCAATCCCCAAACTAATCCCTCTGCCCCGCTCTCTCCCCATAGTCCTGTATCAAACCCCAAACTAATCCCACTGCCCCGCTCTCTAATCATTGTCCTGTATCAATCTGCAAACTAATCCCACTGCCCCGCTCTCTCCCCATAGTCCGATATCAATCCCCAAACTAATCCCACTGCCCTGCTCTCTCCCCATAGTCCTGTATCAATCCCCAAACTAATCCCACTGCCCCACTCTCTCCCAGAACCCTGTAGCAATCTCGAAACTAATCCTACTGCCCCGCTCTCTCCCCATAGCCCTGTATCAATCCCCAAACTGATCCCACTGCCCCGCTCTCTCCCCATAGTCCTGTATCAATCCCCAAACTTATCCCACTGCCCCGCTCACTCCCCATAACCCTGTATCAATCACCAAACTAATCCCACTGCCCCGCTCTCTCCCCATAGTCCTGTATCAATCCCCAAACTAATCCCACTGCCCCGCACTCTCCCCATAGCCATGTATCAATCCCCAAACTAATCCCACTGCCCCGCTCTCTCCCCATAGTCCTGTATCAATCCCCAAACTAATCCCACTGCCCCGCTCTCTCCCCATAGCCCTGTATCAAACCCCAAAATAATTCCCACTGCCCCGCTCTCTCCACTTGGTCCTGTATCAAATCCCAAACTAATCCCACTGCCCCACTCTCTCCCCATAGTCCTGTATCAATCTCCAAACTAATCCTACTGCCCCGCACTCTCCCCATAGTCCTGTATCAATCTCCAAACTAATCCCACTGCCCCGATCTCTCCCCATAGTGCTGTATCAAACCCCAAACTAATCCCTCTGCCCCGCTCTCTCCCCGCAGTCCTGTATTAATCCCCAAACTAATCCCACTGCCCCGCTCTCTCCCCATAGCCCTGTATCAATCCCCAAACTAATCGCACTGCCCCGCTCTCTCCCCATCGTCCTGTATCAATCCCCGAACTAATCCCACTGCCCCGCTCACTCCGCATAGTCCTATATCAATCCCCAAACTGATCCCACAGCCCCGCTCTCTCCCCATAGGCCTGGATCAATCCCCAAACTAATCCGACTGGCCCGCTCTCTCCCCATAGTCCTGTATCAATCCCCAAACTAATCCCACGGCCCTGCTCTCTCCCCATAGTTCTGTATCAATCCCCAAACTAATCCCACTGCCCCGCTCTCTCCCCATAGTCCTGTATCAATCTCGAAACTAATCCCACTGCCCCGCTCTCTCCCCATAGTCCTGAATCAATCCCTAAACTAATCCCACTGCCCCGCTCTCTCCCCATAGTCCTGTATCAAACCCCAAATAAATGCCACTGCCCCGCTCTCTCCCCTTGGTCCTGTATCAAACCCCAAACTAATCCCACTGCCCCACTCTCTCCCCATAGTCCTGTATCAATCCCCAAACTAATCCCACTGCCCCGCTCTCTCCCCATAGTCCTGGATAAATCCCCAAACTAATCCCACTGCCCCGCTCTCTCCCCATAGTCCTGTATCAATCCCCAAACTAATCCCACGGCCCTGCTCTCTCCCCATAGTCCTGTATCAATCCCCGAACTAATCCCACTGCCCCGCTCTCTCCCCATAGTCCTGTATCAATCCCCAAACTAATCCCACGGCCCTGCTCTCTCCCCATAGTCCTGTATCAATCCCCAAACTAATCCCACTGCCCCGCTCTCTCCCCATAGTCCTGTATCAATCTCGAAACTAATCCCACTGCCCCGCTCTCTCCCCATAGTTCTGTATCAATCCCTAAACTAATCCCACTGTCCCGCTCTCTCCCCATAGTCCTGTATCAAACCCCAAACTAATCCCACTGCCCCGCTCTCTCCCCTTGGTCCTGTATCAAACCCCAAACTAGTCCCACTGCCCCACTCTCTCCCCATAGACCTGTATCAATCTCCAAACTAATCCCACTGCCCCGCTCTCTCCCCATAGTCCTGTATCAATCTCCAAACTAATCCCACTGCCCCGATCTCTCCCCATGGTGCTGTATCAATCCCCAAACTAATCCCACTGCCCCGCTCTCTCCTCATAGTCCTGTATCAATCCCCAAACTAATCCCACTGCCGCGCTCTCTCCCCATAGTCCTGCATCAATCTCCAAACTAATCCCACTGCACCGCACTCTCCCCATAGCCCTGTATCAATCCCCAAACTAATCCCACTGCCCCGCTCTCTCCCCATAGTCCTGTATCAATCCCCAAACTAATCCCACTGCCCTGCTCTCTCCCCATAGCCCTGTATCAAACACCAAACTAATCCCACTGCCCCGCTCTCTCCCCTTGGTCCTGTATCAAACCCCAAACTAATCCCACTGCCCCGCTCTCTCCCCATAGTCCTGTATCAATCCCCAAACTTATCCCACTGCCCCGCTCACTCCCCATAGCCCTGTATCAATCCCCAAACTAATCCCACTGCCCCGCTCTCTCCCCATAGTCCTGTATCAATCCCCAAACTAATCCCACTGCCCCGCTCTCTCCCCATAGTCCTGTATCAATCCCCAAACTTATCCCACTGCCCCGCTCACTCCCCATAGCCCTGTATCAATCCCCAAACTAATCCCACTGCACCGCTCTCTCCCCATAGTCCTGTATCAATCGCCAAACTAATCCCACTGCCCTGCACTCTCCCCATAGCCCTGTATCAATCCACAAACTAATCCCACTGCCCCGCTCTCTCCCCATAGTCCTGTTTCAATACCCAAACTAATCCCACTGCCCCGCTCTCTCCCCATAGCCCTGTATCAAACCCCAAACTAATCCCACTGCCCCGCTCTCTCCCCTTGGTTCTGTATCAAACCCCAAACTAATCCCACTGCCCTGCTCTCTCCCCATAGTCCTGTATCAATCCCCAAACTAAATCCACTGCCCCGCTCTCTCCTCATAGCCCTGCATCAATCCCCAAACTAATCCCACTGCCCCGCTCTATCCCCATAGCCCTGTATCAATCCCCAAACTAATCCCACTGCCCCGCTCTCTCCCCATCGTCCTGTATCAAACCCCAAACTAATCCCTCTGCCCCGCTCTCTCCCCATAGTCCTGTATTAATCCAGAAACTAATCCCACTGCCCCGCTCTCTCCCCATAGCCCTGTATCAATCCCCAAAGTAATCCCACTGCCACGCTCTTTCCCCATAGTCCTGTATCAATCCCCAAACTAATCCCACTGCCCCGCTCTCTCTTCATAGTTCTGTATCAATCCCCAAACTAATCCCACTGCCCCGCACTTTCCCCGTAGTCATGGATCAATCCACAAACTAATCCCACTGCCCCGCTCTCTCCCCATAGTCCTGTATCAATCCGCAAACTAATCCCACGGCCCTGCTCTCTCTCCCCATAGTCCTGTATCAATCCCCAAACGAATCCCACTGCCCCGCTCTCTCCCCATAGTCCTGTATCAATCTCGAAACTAATCCCACTGCCCCGCTCTCTCCCCATAGTCCTGTATCAATCCCTAAACTAATCCCACTGCCCCGCTCTCTCCACATAGTCCTGTATCAAACCCCAAACTAATCCCACTGCCCCGCTCTCTCCCCATAGTCCTGTATCAATCCCCAAACTAATCCCACTGCCCTGCTCTCTCCCCATAGTCCTGGATCAATCCCCAAACTAATCCCACTGCCCGGCTCTCTCCCCATAATCCTGTATCAATCCCCAAACTAATCCCACGGCCCTGCTCTCTCCCCATAGTCCTGTATCAATCCCCAAACTGATCCCACTGCCCGGCTCTCTCCCCATAGTCCTCTATCAATCTCGAAACTAATCCCACTACCCCGCTCTCTCCCCATAGTCCTGTATCAATCCCTAAACTAATCCCACTGCCCCGCTCTCTCCCCATCGTCCTGTATCAAACCCCAAACTAATCCCACTGCCCCGCTCTCTCCCCTTGGTTCTGTATCAAACCCCAAACTAATCCCACTGCCCTGCTCTCTCCCCATAGTCCTGTATCAATCCCCAAACTAATCCCACTGCCCCGCTCTCTCCTCAAAGCCCTGTATCAAACCCCAAACTAATCCCACTGCCCCACTCTCTCCCCATAGTCCTGTATCAATCCCCAAACTAATCCCACTGCCCCGCTCTCTCCCCATAGTCCTGGATCAATCCCCAAACTAATCCCACTGCCCCGCTCTCTCCCCATAATCCTGTATCAATCCCCAAACTAATGCCACGGCCCTGCTCTCTCCCCATATTCCTGTATCAATCCCCAAACTGATCCCACTGCCCGGCTCTCTCCCCATAGTCCTCTATCAATCTCGAAACTAATCCCACTGCCCCGCTCTCTCCCCATTCTCCTGTATCAATCCCTAAACTAATCCCACTGCCCCGCTCTCTCCCCATAGTTCTGTATCAAACCCCAAACTAATCCCACTGCCCCGCTCTCTCCCCTTGGTCCTGTATCAAACCCCAAACTAATCGCACTGCCCCACTCTCTCACCATAGTCCTGTATCAATCTCCAAACTAATCCCACTGCCCCGCTCTCTCCCCATAGTCCTGTATCAATCTCCAAACTAATCCCACTGCCCCGATCTCTCCCCATAGTGCTGTATCCAACCCGAAACTAATCCCTCTTCCCCGCTATCTCCCCATAGTCCTGTATCAAACCCCAAACTAATCCCACTGCCCCGTTCTGTCCCCATTGTCCTGTATCAATCCCCAAACTAATCCCACTGCCCCGCTCTTTTCCCATAGTCCTGTATCATTCCCCAAACTAATCCCACTGCCCCGCTCTCTCCCCATAGCTCTGTATCAATCCCCAAACTAATCCCACTGCCCCGCTCTCTCCCCATAGCCCTTTATCAATCCCCAAACTCATCCCACTGCCCCGCTCTCTCCCCATAGTCCAGTATCAAACCCCAAACTAATCCCACTGCCCCGCTCTCTCCTCATAGTCCTGTATCAATCTCCAAACTAATCCCACTGCCCCGCTCTCTCCCCATAGTCCTATATCAATCCCCAAACTAATCCCACTGCCCCGCTCTCTCCCCATAGTCCTGTATCAATCCCCAAACTAATCCCACTGCCCCACTCTCTCCCCATAGCCCTGTATCAATCTCGAAACTAATCCCACTGCCCCGCTCTCTCCCCATAGCCCTGTATCAATCCCCAAACTAATCCCACTGCCCCGCTCTCGCCCCATAGTCCTGTATCAATCCCCAAACTTATCCCACTGCCCCGCTCACTACCCATAGCCCTGTATCAATCCCCAAACTAATCCCACTGCCCCGCTCTCTCCCCATAGTCCTGTATCAATCCCCAAACTAATCCCACTGCCCCGCACTCTCCCCATAGCCCTGTATCAATCCCCAAACTAATCCCACTGCCCTGCTCTCTCCCCATAGTCCTGTATCAATCCCCAAACTAATCCCACTGCCCCGCTCTCTCCCCATAGCCCTGTATAAAACCCCAAACTAATCCCACTGCCCCGCTCTCTCCCCTTGGTCCTGTATCAAACCCCAAACTAATAGCACTGCCCCACTCTCTCCCCATAGTCCTGTATCAATCTCCAAACTAATCCCACTGCGCTGCTCTCTCCCCATAGTCCTGTATCAATCTCCAAACTAATCCCACTGCCCCGATCTCTCCCCATAGTGCTGTATAAAACCCCAAACTAATCCCTCTGCCCCACTCTCTCACCATTGTCCTGTATTAATCCCCAAACTAATCCCACTGCCCCACTCTCTCCCCAGAACCCTGTATCAATCTCGAAACTAATCCCACTGCCCCGCTCTCTCCCCATCGCGCTGTATCAATCCCCAAACTAATCCCACTGCCCCGCTCTCTCCCCATAGTCCTGTATCAATCCCCAAACTTATCCCACTGCCCCGCTCACTCCCCATAGCCCTGTATCAATCCCCAAACTAATCCCACTGCCCCGCTCTCTCCCCATAGTCCTGTATCAATCCCCAAACTAATCCCACTGCCCCGCACTCTCCCCATAGCCCTCTATCAATCCCCAAACTAATCCCACTGCCCCGCTCTCTCCCCATAGTCCTGTATCAATCGCCAAACTAATCCCACTGCCCCGCTCTCTCCCCATAGCCCTGTATCAAACCCCAAACTAATCCCACTGCCCCGCTCTCTCCACTTGGTCCTGTATCAAACCCCAAACTAATCCCACTGCCACGCTCTCTCCCCATAGCCCTGTATCAATCTCGAAACTAATCCCACTGCCCAGCTCTCTCCCCATCGTCCTGTATCAAACCCCAAACTAATCCCTCTGCGCCGCTCTCTCCCCATAGTCCCGTATTAATCCCCAAACTAATCCCACTGCCCCGCTCTCTCCCCATAGCCCTGTATCAATCCCCAAACTAATCCCACTGCCCCGTTCTTTCCCCATAGTCCTGTATCGATCTCCAAACTAATCCCACTGCCCCGCTCTCTCTTCATAGTCCTGTATCAATCCCCAAACTAATCCCACTGCCCCGCACTCTCCCCATAATCCTGGATCAATCCCCAAACTAATCCCACTGCCCCGCTCTCTCCCCATAATCCTGTATCAATCCCCAAACTAATCCCACGGCCCTGCTCTCTCCCCATAGTCCTGTATCAATCCCCAAACTGATCCCACTGCCCCGCTCTCTCCCCATAGTCCTCTATCAATCTCGAAACTAATCCCACTGCCCCGCTCTCTCCCCATAGTCCTGTATCAATCCCTAAACTAAGCCCAATGACCCCGCTCTCTCCCCATAGTCCTGTATCAAACCCCAAACTAATCCCACTGCCCCGCTCTCTCCCCATAGTCCTGTATCAAACCCCAAACTAATCCCACTGCCCCGCTCTATCCTCATAGTCCTGTATCAATCTCCAAACTAATCCCACTGCCCCGCTCTCTCCCCATAGTCCCATATCACTCCCCAAACTAATCCCACTGCCCCGCTCTCTCCCCATAGCCCTGTATCAATCCCCAAACTAATCCCACTGCCCCGCTCTCTCCCCATCGTCCTGTATCAAACCCCAAACTAATCCCTCTGCGCCGCTCTCTCCCCATAGTCCTGTATTAATCCCCAAACTAATCCCACTGCCCCGCTCTCTCCCCATAGCCCTGTATCAATCCCCTAACTAATCCCACTGCCCCGTTCTTTCCCCATAGTCCTTTATCGATCTCCAAACTAATCCCACTGCGCCGCTCTCTCTTCATAGTCCTGTATCAATCCCCAAACTAATCCCACTGCACCGCACTCTCCCCATAGTCCTGGATCAATCCCGAAACTAATCCCACTGCCCCGCTCTCTCCCCATAATCCTGTATCAATCTCAAAACTAATCCCACTGCCCCGCTCTCTCCCCATAGTCCTGTATCAATCCCTAAACTAATCCCAATGTCCCGCTCTCTCCCCATAGTCCTGTATCAAACCCCAAACTAATCCCACTGCCCCGCTCTCTCCCCTTGGTCCTGTATCAAACCCCAAACTAATCCCACTGCCCCACTCTCTCAGCATAGTCCTGTATCAATCTCCAAACTAATCCCACTGCCCCGCTCTCTCCCCATAGTCCTGTATCGATCTCCAAACTAATCCCACTGCCCCGATCTCTCCCCATAGTGCTGTATCCAACCCCAAACTAATCCCTCTGCCCCGCTCTCTCCCCATAGTCCTACATCAAACCCCAAACTAATCCCACTGCCCCGTTCTGTCCCCATTGTCCTATATCAATCCCCAAACTGATCCCACTGCCCCGCTCTCTCCCCATAGTCCTGTATCATTCCCCAAACTAATCCCACTGCCCCGCTCTCTCCCAATAGCCCTGTATCAATCCCCAAACTAATCCCACTGCCCCGCTCTCTCCCCATAGCCCTGTATCAATCCCCAAACTAATCCCTCTGCCCCGCTCTCTCCCCATAGTCCTGTATCAAACCCCAAACTAATCCCACTGCCCCGCTCTCTAATCATTGTCCTGTATCAATCTGCAAACTAATCCCACTGCCCCGCTCTCTCCCCATAGTCCGATATCAATCCCCAAACTAATCCCACTGCCCCGCTCTCTCCCCATAGTCCTGTATCAATCCCCAAACTAATCCCACTGCCCCGCTCACTCCCCATAGCCCTGTATCAATCACGAAACTAATCCCACTGCCCCGCTCTCTCCCCATAGTCCTGTATCAATCGCCAAACTAATCCCACTGCCCCGCACACTCCCCATAGCCATGTATCAATACCCAAACTAATCCCACTGCCCCGCTCTCTCCCCATAGTCCTGTATCAATCCTCAAACTAATCCCACTGCCCCGCTCTCTCCCCATAGCCCTGTATCAAACCCCAAAATAATTCCCACTGCCCCGCTCTCTCCACTTGGTCCTGTATCAAATCCCAAACTAATCCCTCTGCCCCACTCTCTCCCCATAGTCCTGTATCAATCTCCAAACTAATCCCACTGCCCCGCTCTCTCCCCATAGTCCTGTATCAATCTCCAAACTAATCCCACTGCCCCGATCTCTCCCCATAGTGCTGTATCAAACCCCAAACTAATCCCTCTGCCCCGCTCTCTCCCCGCAGTCCTGTATTAATCCCCAAACTAATCCCACTGCCCCGCTCTCTCCCCATAGCCCTGTATCAATCACCAAACTGATCCCACTGCCCCGCTCTCTCCCCATAGGCCTGGATCAATCCCCAAACGAATCCGACTGCCCCGCTCTCTCCCCATATTCCTGTATCAATCCCGAAACTAATCCCACGGCCCTGCTCTCTCCCCATAGTTCTGTATCAATCCCCAAACTAATCCCACTGCCCCGCTCTCTCCCCATAGTCCTGTATCAATCTCGAAACTAATCCCACTGCCCCGCTCTCTCCCCATAGTCCTGTATCAATCCCTAAACTAATGCCACTGCCCCGCTCTCACCCCATAGTCCTGTATCAAACCCCAAATAAATCCCACTGCCCCGCTCTCTCCCCTTGGTCCTGTATCAAACCCCAAACTAATCCCACTGCCCCACTCTCTCCCCATAGTCCTGTATCAATCCCCAAACTAATCCCACTGCCCCGCTCTCTCCCCATAGTCCTGGATAAATCCCCAAACTAATCCCACTGCCCCGCTCTCTCCCCATAGTCCTGTGTCAATCCACAAACTAATCCCACTGCCCCGCTCTCTCCCCATTGTCCTGTATCAATCTCGAAACTAATCCCACTGCCCCGCTCTCTCCCCATTGTTCTGTGTCAATCCCTAAACTAATCCCACTGTCCCGCTCTCTCCCCATAGTCCTGTGTCAAACCCCAAACTAATCCCACTGCCCCGCTCTCTCCCCTTGGTCCTGTATCAAACCCCAAACTAGTCCCACTGCCCAACTCTCTCCCCATAGACCTGTATCAATCTCCAAACTAATCCCACTGCCCCACTCTCTCCCCATAGTTCTGTATCAATCTCCAAACTATTCCCACTGCCCCGATCTCTCCCCATGGTGCTGTATCAAACCCCAAACTAATCCCTCTGCCCCGCTCTCTCCCCATAGTCCTGTATTAATCCCCAAACTAATCCCACTGCCCCGCTCTCTCCCCATAGCCCTGTATCAATCCCCAAACTAATCCCACTGCCCCGCTCTCTCCCCATAGTCCTGTATCAATCCCCAAACTAATCCCACTGCCCCACTCTCACCCCATAGCCCTGTATCAATCTCGAAACTAATCCCACTGCCCCGCTCTCTCCCCATAGCCCTGTATCAATCCCCAAACTAATACCACTGCCCCGCTCTCTCCCCATAGTCCTGTATCAATCCCCAAACTAATCCCACTGCCCCACTCTCTCCCCATAGCCCTGTATCAATCTCGAAACTAATCCCACTGCCCCGCTCTCTCCCCATAGCCCTGTATCAATCCCCAAACTAATCCCACTGCCCCGCTCTCGCCCCATAGTCCTGTATCAATCCCCAAACTTATCCCACTGCCCCGCTCACTACCCATAGCCCTGTATCAATCCCCAAACTAATCCCACTGCCCCGCTCTCTCCCCATAGTCCTGTATCAATCCCCAAACTAATCCCACTGCCCCGCACTCTCCCCATAGCCCTGTATCAATCCTCAAACTAATCCCACTGCCCTGCTCTCTCCCCATAGTCCTGTATCAATCCCCAAACTAATCCCACTGCCCCGCTCTCTCCCCATAGCCCTGTATAAAACCCCAAACTAATCCCACTGCCCCGCTCTCGCCCCATAGTCCTGTATCAATCCCCAAACTTATCCCACTGCCCCGCTCACTACCCATAGCCCTGTATCAATCCCCAAACTAATCCCACTGCGCTGCTCTCTCCCCATAGTCCTGTATCAATCTCCAAACTAATCCCACTGCCCCGATCTCTCCCCATAGTGCTGTATAAAACCCCAAACTAATCCCTCTGCCCCACTCTCTCACCATTGTCCTGTATTAATCCCCAAACTAATCCCACTGCCCCACTCTCTCCCCAGAACCCTGTATCAATCTCTAAACTAATCCCACTGCCCCGCTCTCTCCCCATAGCGCTGTATCAATCCCCAAACTAATCCCACTGCCCCGCTCTCTCCTCATAGTCCTGTATCAATCCCCAAACTTATCCCACTGCCCCGCTCACTCCCCATAGCCCTGTATCAATCCCCAAACTAATCCCACTGCCCCGCTCTCTCCCCATAGTCCTGTATCAATCGCCAAACTAATCCCACTGCCCCGCTCTCTCCCCATAGCCCTGTATCAAACCCCAAACTAATCCCACTGCCCCGCTCTCTCCACTTGGTCCTGTATCAAACCCCAAAACTAATACCACTGCCACGCTCTCTCCCCATAGCCCAGTATCAATCTCGAAACTAATCCCACTGCCCAGCTCTCTCCCCATCGTCCTGTATCAAACCCCAAACTAATCCCTCTGCGCCGCTCTCTCCCCATAGTCCCGTATTAATCCCCAAACTAATCCCACTGCCCCGCTCTCTCCCCATAGCCCTGTATCAATCCCCAAACTAATCCCACTGCCCCGTTCTTTCCCCATAGTCCTGTATCGATCTCCAAACTAATCCCACTGCCCCGCTCTCTCTTCATAGTCCTGTATCAATCCCCAAACTAATCCCACTGCCCCGCACTCTCCCCATAATCCTGGATCAATCCCCAAAACTAATCCCACTGCCCCGCTCTCTCCCCATAATCCTGTATCAATCCCCAAACTAATCCCACGGCCCTGCTCTCTCCCCATAGTCCTGTATCAATCCCCAAACTGATCCCACTGCCCCGCTCTCTCCCCATAGTCCTCTATCAATCTCGAAACTAATCCCACTGCCCCGCTCTCTCCCCATAGTCCTGTATCAATCCCTAAACTAAGCCCAATGACCCCGCTCTCTCCCCATAGTCCTGTATCAAACCCCAAACTAATCCCACTGCCCCGCTCTCTCCCCATAGTCCTGTATCAAACCCCAAACTAATCCCACTGCCCCGCTCTATCCTCATAGTCCTGTATCAATCTCCAAACTAATCCCACTGCCCCGCTCTCTCCCCATAGTCCTATTTCACTCCCCAAACTAATCCCACTGCCCCGCTCTCTCCCCATAGTCCTGTATCAATCCCCAAACTAATCCCACTGCCCCACTCTCTCCCCATAGCCCTGTATCAATCTCGAAACTAATCCCACTGCCCCGCTCTCTCCCCATAGCCCTGTATCAATCCCCAAACTAATACCACTGCCCCGCTCTCTCCCCATAGTCCTGTATCAATCCCGAAACTTATCCCACTGCCCCGCTCACTACCCATAGCCCTGTATCAATCCCCAAACTAATCCCACTGCCCCGCTCTCTCCCCATAGTCCTGTATCAATCCCCAAACTAATCCCACTGCACCGCACTCTCCCCATAGCCCTGTATTAATCCCCAAACTAATCCCACTGCCCCGCTCTCTCCCCATAGTCCTGTATCAATCCCCAAACTAATCCCACTGCCCCGCTCTCTCCCCATAGCCCTGTATCAAACCCCAAACTAATCCCACTGCCCCGCTCTCTCCCCTTGGTCCTGTATCAAACCCCAAACTAATCCCACTGCCCCACTCTCTCCCCATAGTCCTGTATCAATCTCCAAACTAATCCCACTGCCCCGCTCTCTCCCCATAGTCCTGTATCAATCCCCAAACTAATCCCACTGCCCCGCTCTCTCCCCATAGCCCTGTATCAATCCCCAAACTAATCCCACTGCCCCGCTCTCTCCACTTGGTCCTGTATCAAACCCCAAACTAATCCCACTGCCCCGCTCTCTCCCCATAGCCCTGTATCAATCCCCAAACTAATCCCACTGCCCCGCTCTCTCCCATCGTCCTGTATCAAACCCCAAACTAATCCCTCTGCGCCGCTCTCTCCCCATAGTCCTGTATTAATCCCCAAACTAATCCCACTGCCCCGCTCTCTCCCCATAGCCCTGTATCAATCCCCTAACTAATCCCACTGCCCCGTTCTTTCCCCATAGTCCTGTATCGATCTCCAAACTAATCCCACTGCGCCGCTCTCTCTTCATCGTCCTCTATCAATCCCCAAACTAATCCCACTGCACCGCACTCTCCCCATAGTCCTGGATCAATCCCGAAACTAATCCCACTGCCCCGCTCTCTCCCCATAATCCTGTATCAATCTCGAAACTAATCCCACTGCCCCGCTCTCTCCCCATAGTCCTGTATCAATCCCTAAACTAATCCCAATGTCCCGCTCTCTCCCCATAGTCCTGTATCAAACCCCAAACTAATCCCACTGCCCCGCTCTCTCCCCTTGGTCCTGTATCAAACCCCAAACTAATCCCACTGCCCCACTCTCTCAGCATAGTCCTGTATCAATCTCCAAACTAATCCCACTGCCCCGCTCTCTCCCCATAGTCCTGTATCGATCTCCAAACTAATCCCACTGCCCCGATCTCTCCCCATAGTGCTGTATCCAACCCCAAACTAATCCCTCTGCCCCGCTCTCTCCCCATAGTCCTACATCAAACCCCAAACTAATCCCACTGCCCCGTTCTGTCCCCATTGTCCTATATCAATCCCCAAACTGATCCCACTGCCCCGCTCTCTCCCCATAGTCCTGTATCATTCCCCAAACGAATCCCACTGCCCCGCTCTCTCCCAATAGCCCTGTATCAATCCCCAAACTAATCCCACTGCCCCGCTCTCTCCCCATAGCCCTGTATCAATCCCCAAACTAATCCCTCTGCCCCGCTCTCTCCCCATAGTCCTGTATCAAACCCCAAACTAATCCCACTGCCCCGCTCTCTAATCATTGTCCTGTATCAATCTGCAAACTAATCCCACTGCCCCGCTCTCTCCCCATAGTCCGATATCAATCCCCAAACTAATCCCACTGCCCCGCTCTCTCCCCATAGTCCTGTATCAATCCCCAAACTAATCCCACTGCCCCACTCTCTCCCCAGAACCCTGTATCAATCTCGAAACTAATCCTACTGCCCCGCTCTCTCCCCATAGCCCGATATCAATCCCCAAACTGAGCCCACTGCCCCGCTCTCTCCCCATAGTCCTGTATCAATCCCCAAACTTATCCCACTGCCCCGCTCACTCCCCATAGCCCTGTATCAATCACGAAACTAATCCCACTGCCCCGCTCTCTCCCCATAGTCCTGTATCAATCGCCAAACTAATCCCACTGCCCCGCTCTCTAATCATTGTCCTGTATCAATCCCCAAACTAATCCCACTGCCCCACTCTCTCCCCATAGCCCTGTATCAATCTCGAAACTAATCCCACTGCCCCGCTCTCTCCCCATAGCCCTGTATCAATCCCCAAACTAATACCACTGCCCCGCTCTCTCCCCATAGTCCTGTAGCAATCCCGAAACTTATCCCACTGCCCCGCTCTCTCCACATAGCCCTGTATCAAACCCCAAAATAATTCCCACTGCCCCGCTCTCTCCACTTGGTCCTGTATCAAATCCCAAACTAATCCCACTGCCCCACTCTCTCCCCATAGTCCTGTATCAATCTCCAAACTAATCCCACTGCCCCGCTCTCTCCCCATAGTCCTGTATCAATCTCCAAACTAATCCAAATGCCCCGATCTCTCCCCATAGTGCTGTATCAAACCCCAAACTAATCCCTCTGCCCCGCTCTCTCCCCGCAGTCCTGTATTAATCCCCAAACTAATCCCACTGCCCCGCTCTCTCCCCATAGCCCTGTATCAATCACCAAACTGATCCCACTGCCCCGCTCTCTCCCCATAGGCCTGGATCAATCCCCAAACGAATCCGACTGCCCCGCTCTCTCCCCATATTCCTGTATCAATCCCGAAACTAATCCCACGGCCCTGCTCTCTCCCCATAGTTCTGTATCAATCCCCAAACTAATCCCACTGCCCCGCTCTCTCCCCATAGTCCTGTATCAATCTCGAAACTAATCCCACTGCCCCGCTCTCTCCCCATAGTCCTGTATCAATCCCTAAACTAATGCCACTGCCCCGCTCTCACCCCATAGTCCTGTATCAAACCCCAAATAAATCCCACTGCCCCGCTCTCTCCCCTTGGTCCTGTATCAAACCCCAAACTAATCCCACTGCCCCACTCTCTCCCCATAGTCCTGTATCAATCCCCAAACTAATCCCACTGCCCCGCTCTCTCCCCATAGTCCTGGATAAATCCCCAAACTAATCCCACTGCCCCGCTCTCTCCCCATAGTCCTGTATCAATCCACAAACTAATCCCACTGCCCCGCTCTCTCCCCATTGTCCTGTATCAATCTCGAAACTAATCCCACTGCCCCGCTCTCTCCCCATTGTTCTGTATCAATCCCTAAACTAATCCCACTGTCCCGCTCTCTCCCCATAGTCCTGTGTCAAACCCCAAACTAATCCCACTGCCCCGCTCTCTCCCCTTGGTCCTGTATCAAACCCCAAACTAGTCCCACTGCCCAACTCTCTCCCCATAGACCTGTATCAATCTCCAAACTAATCCCACTGCCCCACTCTCTCCCCATAGTTCTGTATCAATCTCCAAACTATTCCCACTGCCCCGATCTCTCCCCATGGTGCTGTATCAAACCCCAAACTAATCCCTCTGCCCCGCTCTCTCCCCATAGTCCTGTATTAATCCCCAAACTAATCCCACTGCCCCGCTCTCTCCCCATAGCCCTGTATCAATCCCAAAACTAATCCCACTGCCCCGCTCTCTCCCCATAGTCCTGTATCAATCCCCAAACTAATCCCACTGCCCCACTCTCTCCCCATAGCCCTGTATCAATCTCGAAACTAATCCCACTGCCCCGCTCTCTCCCCATAGCCCTGTATCAATCCCCAAACTAATACCACTGCCCCGCTCTCTCCCCATAGTCCTGTAGCAATCCCGAAACTTATCCCACTGCCCCGCTCACTACCCATAGCCCTGTATCAATCCCCAAACTAATCCCACTGCCCCGCTCTCTCCCCATAGTCCTGTATCAATCCCCAAACTAATCCCACTGCACCGCACTCTCCCCATAGCCCTGTATCAATCCCCAAACTAATCCCACTGCCCCGCTCTCTCCCCATAGTCCTGTATCAATCCCCAAACTAATCCCACTGCCCCGCTCTCTCCCCATAGCCCTGTATCAAACCCCAAACTAATCCCACTGCCCCGCTCTCTCCCCTTGGTCCTGTATCAAACCCCAAACTAATCCCTCTGCGCCGCTCTCTCCCCATAGTCCTGTATCAATCTCCAAACTAATCCCACTGCCCCGCTCTCTCCCCATAGCCCTGTATCAATCCCCAAACTAATCCCACTGCCCCGTTCTTTCCCCATAGTCCTGTATCGATCTCCAAACTAATCCCACTGCGCCGCTCTCTCTTCATAGTCCTGTATCCATCCCCAAACTAATCCCACTGCCCCGCACTCTCCCCATAGTCCTGGATCAATCCCGAAACTAATCCCACTGCCCCGCTCTCTCCCCATAATCCTGTATCAATCTCGAAACTAATCCCACTGCCCCGCTCTCTCCCCATAGTCCTTTATCAATCCCTAAACTAATCCCAATGTCCCGCTCTCTCCCCATAGTCCTGTATCAAACCCCAAACTAATCCCACTGCCCCGCTCTCTCCCCTTGGTCCTGTATCAAACCCCAAACTAATCCCACTGCCCCACTCTCTCAGCATAGTCCTGTATCAATCTCCAAATTAATCCCACTGCCCCGCTCTCTCCCCATAGTCCTGTATCCATCTCCAAACTAATCCCACTGCCCCGATCTCTCCCCATTGTGCTGTATCCAACCCCAAACTAATCCCTCTGCCCCGCTCTCTCCCCATAGTCCTACATCAAACCCCAAACTAATCCCACTGCCCCGTTCTGTCCCCATTGTCCTGTATCAATCCCCAAACTGATCCCACTGCCCCGCTCTCTCCCCATAGTCCTGTATCATTCCCCAAACTAATCCCACTGCCCCGCTCTCTCCCAATAGCCCTGTATCAATCCCCAAACTAATCCCACTGCCCCGCTCTCTCCCCATAGCCCTGTATCAATCCCCAAACTAATCCCTCTGCCCCACTCTCTCCCCATAGTCCTGTATCAAACCCCAAACTAATCCCACTGCCCCGCTCTCTCCTCACAGTCCTGTATCAATCTCCAAACTAATCCCACTGCCCCGCTCTCTCCCCATAGTCCGATATCAATCCCCAAACTAATCCCACTGCCCCGCTCTCTCCCCATAGTCCTGTATCAATCCCCAAACTAATCCCACTGCCCCACTCTCACCCCAGAAACCTGTATCAATCTCGAACCTAATCCTACTGCCCCGCTCTCTCCCCATAGCCCTGTATCAATCCCCAAACTGAACCCACTGCCCCGCTCTCTCCCCATAGTCCTGTATCAATCCCCAAACTTATCCCACTGCCCCGCTCACTCCCCATAGCCCTGTATCAATCACCAAACTAATCCCACTGCCCCGCTCTCTCCCCATAGTCCTGTATCAATCCCCAAACTAATCCCACTGCCCCGCACTCTCCCCATAGCCATGTATCAATCCCCAAACTAATCCCACTGCCCCGCTCTCTCCCCATAGTCCTGTATCAATCCCCAAACTAATCCCACTGCCCCGCTCTCTCCACTTGGTCCTGTATCAAATCCCAAACTAATCCCACTGCCCCACTCTCTCCCCATAGTCCTGTATCAATCTCCAAACTAATCCCACTGCCCCGCTCTCTCCCCATAGTCCTGTATCAATCTCCAAACTAATCCCACTGCCCCGATCTCTCCCCATAGTGCTGTATCAAACCCCAAACTAATCCCTCTGCCCCGCTCTCTCCCCACAGTCCTGTATTAATCCCCAAACTAATCCCACTGCCCCGCTCTCTCCCCATAGCCCTGTATCAATCACCAAACTGATCCCACTGCCCCGCTCTCTCCCCATAGGCCTGGATCAATCCCCAAACGAATCCGACTGCCCCGCTCTCTACCCATATTCCTGTATCAATCCCCAAACTAATCCCACGGCCCTGCTCTCTCCCCATAGTTCTGTATCAATCCCCAAACTAATCCCACTGCCCCGCTCTCTCCCCATAGTCCTGTATCAATCTCGAAACTAATCCCACTGCCCCGCTCTCTCCCCATAGTCCTGTATCAATCCCTAAACTAATGCCACTGCCCCGCTCTCTCCCCATAGTCCTGTATCAAACCCCAAATAAATCCCACTGCCCCGCTCTCTCCCCTTGGTCCTGTATCAAACCCCAAACTAATCCCACTGCCCCACTCTCTCCCCATAGTCCTGTATCAATCCCCAAACTAATCCCACTGCCCCGCTCTCTCCCCATAGTCCTGGATAAATCCCCAAACTAATCCCACTGCCCCGCTATCTCCCCATAGTCCTGTATCAATCCCCAAACTAATCCCACGGCCCTGCTCTCTCCCCATAGTCCTGTATCAATCCCCGAACTAATCCCACTGCCCCGCTCTCTCCCCATAGTCCTGTATCAATCCCCAAACTAATCCCACGGCCCTGCTCTCTCCCCATAGTCCTGTATCAATCCCCAAACTAATCCCACTGCCCCGCTCTCTCCCCATAGTCCTGTATCAATCTCGAAACTAATCCCACTGCCCCGCTCTCTCCCCATTGTTCTGTATCAATCCCTAAACTAATCCCACTGTCCCGCTCTCTCCCCATAGTCCTGTGTCAAACCCCAAACTAATCCCACTGCCCCGCTCTCTCCCCTTGGTCCTGTATCAAACCCCAAACTAGTCCCACTGCCCAACTCTCTCCCCATAGACCTGTATCAATCTCCAAACTAATCCCACTGCCCCACTCTCTCCCCATAGTTCTGTATCAATCTCCAAACTATTCCCACTGCCCCGATCTCTCCCCATGGTGCTGTATCAAACCCCAAACTAATCCCTCTGCCCCGCTCTCTCCCCATAGTCCTGTATTAATCCCCAAACTAATCCCACTGCCCCGCTCTCTCCCCATAGCCCTGTATCAATCCCCAAACTAATCCCACTGCCCCGCTCTCTCCCCATAGTCCTGTATCAATCCCCAAACTAATCCCACTGCCCCGCTCTCTCCTCATAGTCCTGTATCAATCCCCAAACTAATCCCACTGCCACGCTCTCTCCCCATAGTCCTGGATCAATCCCCAAACTAATCCCACTGCCCCGCTCTCTCCCCATAGTCCTGTATCAATCCCCAAACTTATCCCACTGCCCCGCTCACTCCCCATAGCCCTGTATCAATCCCCAAACGAATCCCACTGCCCCGCTCTCTCCCCATAGTCCTGTATCAATCCCCAAACTAATCCCACTGCCCCGCTCTCTCCCCATAGTCCTGTATCAATCCCCAAACTTTTCCCACTGCCCCGCTCACTCCCCACAGCCCTGTATCAATCCCCAAACTAATCCCACTGCCCCGCTCTCTCCCCATAGTCCTGTATCAATCCCCAAACTAATTCCACTGCCCCGCACTCTCCCCATAGCCCTTTATCAATCCACAAACTAATCCCACTGCCCCGCTCTCTCCCCATAGTCCTGTATCAATCGCCAAACTAATCCCACTGCCCCGCTCTCTCCCCATAGCCCTGTATCAAACCCCAAACTAATCCCACTGCCCCGCTCTCTCCCCTTGGTTCTGTATCAAACCCCAAACTAATCCCACTGCCCTGCTCTCTCCCCATAGTCCTGTATCAATCCCCAAACTAATCCCACTGCCCCGCTCTCTCCTCATAGCCCTGTATCAATCCCCAAACTAATCCCACTGCCCCGCTCTCTCCCCATAGTCCTGTATCAATCCCCAAACTAATCCCACTGCCCCGCTCTCTCCCCATCGTCCTGTATCAAACCCCAAACTAATCCCTCTGCCCCGCTCTCTCCCCATAGTCCTGTATTAATCCCCAAACTAATCCCACTGCCCCGCTCTCTCCCCATAGCCCTGTATCAATCCCCAAACTAATCCCACTGCCCCGCTCTTTCCCCATAGTCCTGTATCAATCCCCAAACTAATCCCACTGCCCCGCTCTCTCTTCATAGTCCTGTATCAATCCCCAAACTAATCCCACTGCCCCGCACTCTCCCCGTAGTCCTGGATCAATCCCCAAACTAATCCCACTGACCCGCTCTCTCCCCATAGTCCTGTATCAATCCCCAAACTAATCCCACGGCCCTGCTCTCTCCCCATGGTCCTGTATCAATTCCCAAACGAATCCCTATGCCCCCCTCTCTCCTCATAGTCCTGTATCAATCTCGAAACTAATCCCACTGCCCCGCTCTCTCCCCATAGTCCTGTATCAATCCCTAAACTAATCCCACTGCCCCGCTCTCTCCACATAGTCCTGTATCAAACCCCAAACTAATCCCACTGCCCCGCTCTCTCCCCTTGGTCCTGTATCAAACCCCAAACTAATCCCACTGCCCCACTCTCTCCCCATAGTCCTGTATCAATCCCCAAACTAATCCCACTGCCCCGCTCTCTCCCCATAGTCCTGGATCAATCCCCAAACGAATCCCACTGCCCCGCTCTCTCCCCATAGTCCTGTATCAATCCCTAAACTAATCCCACTGCCCCGCTCTCTCCCCATAGTCCTGTGTCAAACCCCAAACTAATCCCACTGCCCCGCTCTCTCCCCTTAGTCCTGTATCAAACCCCAAACTAATCCCACTGCCCCACTCTCTCACCATAGTCCTGTATCAATCTCCAAACTAATCCCACTGCCCCGCTCTCTCCCCATAGTCCTGTATCAATCTCCAAACTAATCCCACTGCCCCGATCTCTCCCCATAGTGCTGTATCCAACCCCAAACTAATCCCTCTGCCCCGCTCTCACCCCATCGTCCTGTATCAAACCCGAAACTAATCCGATTGCCCCGTTCTGCCCCCATTGTCCTGTATCAATCCCCAAACTAATCCCACTGCCCCGCACTCTCCCCATAGCCCTGTATCAATTCCCAAACTAATCCCACTGCCCCGCCCTCTCACCATAGTCCTGTATCAAACCCCAAACTAATCCCACTGCCCCGCTCTCTCCTCATAGTCCTGTATCAATATCCAAACTAATCCCACTGCCCCGCTCTCTCCCCATAGTCCTATATCAATCCCCAAACTAATCCCACTGCCACGCTCTCTCGTCATAGTCCTCTATCAATCCCCAAACTAATCCCACTGCCCCTCTCTCTCCCCATAGCCCTGTATCAATCTCGAAACTAATCCCACTGCCCCGCTCTCTCCCCATAGCCCTGTATCAATCCCCAAAACTAATCCCACTGCCCCGCTCTCTCCCCATAGTCCTGTATCAATCCCCAAACTTATCCCACTGCCCAGCTCACTACCCATAGCCCTGTATCAATCCCCAAACTAATCCCACTGCCCCGCTCTCTCCCCATAGTCCTGTATCAATCCCCAAACTAATCCCACTGCCCCGCACTCTCCCCATTGCCCTGTATCAATCTCCAAACTAATCCCACTGCCCCGCTCTCTCCCCATAGTCCTGTATCAATCCCCAAACTAATCCCACTGCCCCGCTCTCTCCCCATAGCCCTGTATCAAACCCCAAACTAATCCCACTGCCCCGCTCTCTCCCCATAGTCCTGTATCAATCCACAAACTAATCCCACTGCCCCGCACTCTCCTCATAGTCCTCTATCAATCCCCAAACTGATCCCACTGGCCGCTCTCTCCCCATAGTGCTGTATCAAACCCCAAACTAATCCCTCTGCCCCGCTCTCTCCCCATTGTCCTGTATTAATCCCCAAACTAATCCCACTGCCCCGCTTTCTCCCCATAGCCCTGTATCAATCCCCAAACTAATCCCACTGCCCCGCTCTCTCCCCATAGTCCTGTATCAATCCCCAAACTAATCCCACTGCCCCGCTCTCTCCCCATAGCCCTGTATCAATCCCCAAACTAATCCCACTGCCCCGCTCTCTCCCCATAGCCCTGTATCATACCCCAAACTAATCCCACTGCCCCGCTCTCTCCCCTTGGTTCTGTATCAAACCCCAAACTAATCCCACTGCCCTGCTCTCTCCCCATAGTCCTGTATCAATCCCCAAGCTAATCCCACTGCCCCGCTCTCTCCTCATAGCCCTGTATCAATCCCCAAACTAATCCCACTGCCCCGCTCTCTCCCCATAGCCCTGTATCAATCCCCAAACTAATCCCACTGCCCCGCTCTCTCCCCATCGTCCTGTATCAAACCCCAAACTAATCCCTCTGCCCCGCTCTCTCCCCATAGTCCTGTATTAATCCCCAAACTAATCCCACTGCCCCGCTCTCTCCCCATAGTCCTGTATCAATCCCCAAACTAATCCCACTGCCCCGCTCTTTCCCCATAGTCCTGTATCAATCCCCAAACTAATCCCACTGCCCCGCTCTCTCTTCATAGTCCTGTATCAATCCCCAAACTAATCACACTGCCCCGCACTCTCCCCGTAGTCCTGGATCAATCCCCAAACTAATCCCACTGACCCGCTCTCTCCCCATAGTCCTGTAGCAATCCCCAAACTAATCGCACGGCCCTGCTCTCTCCCCATGGTCCTGTATCAATCCCCAAACGAATCCCTATGCCCCGCTCTCTCCTCATCGTCCTGTATCAATCTCGAAACTAATCCCACTGCCCCGCTCTCTCCCCATAGTCCTGTATCAATCCCTAAACTAATCCCACTGCCCCGCTCTCTCCACATAGTCCTGTATCAAACCCCAAACTAATCCCACTGCCCCGCTCTCTCCCCTTGGTCCTGTATCAAACCCCAAACTAATCCCACTGCCCCACTCTCTCCCCATAGTCCTGTATCAATCCCCAAACTAATCCCACTGCCCCGCTCTCTCCCCATAGTCCTGGATCAATCCCCAAACTAATCCCACTGCCCCGCTCTCTCCCCATAGTCCTGTATCAATCCCTAAACTAATCCCACTGCCCCGCTCTCTCCCCATAGTCCTGTATCAAACGCCAAACTAATCCCACTGCCCCGCTCTCTCCCCTTAGTCCTGTATCAAACCCCAAACTAATCCCACTGCCCCACTGTCTCACCATAGTCCTGTATCAATCTCCAAACTAATCCCACTGCCCCGCTCTCTCCCCATAGTCCTGTATCAATCTCCAAACTAATCCCACTGCCCCGATCTCTCCCCATAGTGCTGTATCCAACCCCAAACTAATCCCACTGCCCCGCTCTCTCCCCATAGCCCTGTATCAAACCCCACACTAATCCCACTGCCCCGCCCTCTCCCCATAGTCCTGTATCAAATCCCAAACTAATCCCACTGCCCCGCTCTCTCCTCATAGTCCTGTATCAATCTCCAAACTAATCCCACTGCCCCTCTCTCTCCCCATAGCCCTGTATCAATCTCGAAACTAATCCCACTGCCCCGCTCTCTCCCCATAGCCCTGTATCAATCCCCAAAACTAATCCCACTGCCCGCTCTCTCCCCATAGTCCTGTATCAATCCCCAAACTTATCCCACTGCCCAGCTCACTACCCATAGCCCTGTATCAATCCCCAAACTAATCCCACTGCCCCGCTCTCTCCCCATAGTCCTGTATCAATCCCCAAACTAATCCCACTGCCCCGCACTCTCCCCGTAGCCCTGTATCAATCCCCAAACTAATCCCACTGCCCCGCTCTCTCCCCATAGTCCTGTATCAATCCCCAAACTAATCCCACTGCCCCGCTCTCTCCCCATAGCCCTGTATCAAACCCCAAACTAATCCCACTGCCCCGCTCTCTCCCCATAGTCCTGTATCAATCCACAAACTAATCCCACTGCCCCGCACTCTCCTCATAGTCCTGTATCAATCCCCAAACTGATCCCACTGGCCGCTCTCTCCCCATAGTGCTGTATCAAACCCCAAACTAATCCCTCTGCCCCTCTCTCTCCCCATAGTCCTGTATTAATCCCCAAACTAATCCCACTGCCCCGCTTTCTCCCCATAGCCCTGTATCAATCCCCAAACTAATCCCACTACCCCGCTCTCTCCCCATAGTCCTGTATCAATCCCCAAACTAATCCCACTGCCCCGCTCTCTCCTCATTGTCCTGTATCAATTCTCAAACTAATCCCACTGACCCGCTCTCTCCCCATAGTCCTGGATCAATCCCCAAACTAATCCCACTGCCTCGCTCTCTCCCCATAGTCCTGTATCAATCCCCAAACTTATCTCACTGCCCCGCTCACTCCCCATAGCCCTGTATCAATCCCCAAACTAATCCCACTGCCCCGCTCTCTCCCCATAGTCCTGTATCAATCCCCAAACTAATCCCACTGTCCCGCTCTCTCCCCATGGTCCTGTATCAATCCCCAAACTTATCCCACTGCCCCGCTCACTCCCCATAGCCATGTATCAATCCCCAAACTAATCCCACTGCCCCGCTCTCTCCCCATAGTCCTGTATCAATCCCCAAACTAATCCCACTGCCCCGCACTCTTCCCATAGCCCAGTATCAATCCCCAAACTAATCCCACTGCCCCGCTCTCTCCCCGTAGTCCTGTATCAATCCCCAAACTAATCCCACTGCCCCGCTCTCTCCCCATAGCCCTGTATAAAAACCCCAAACTAATCCCACTGCCCCGCTCTCTCCCCCTGGTCCTGTATCAAACCCCAAACTAACCCCACTGCCCCACTCTCTCCCCATAGTCCTGTATCAATCTCCAAACTAATCCCACGGCCCTGCTCTCTCCCCATAGTCCTGTATCAATCCCCAAACTAATCCCACTGCCCCGCTCTCTCCCCATAGTCCTGTATCAATCCCCAAACTAATCCAACGGCCCTGCTCTCTCCCCATCGTCCTGTATCAATCGCTAAACTAATCCCACTGTCACGCCCTCTCCCAATAATCCTGTATCAAACCCCAAACTAATCCCATTGCCCCGCTCTCTCCCCTTGGTCCTGTATCAAACCCCAAACTAGTCCCACTGCCCAACTCTCTCCCCATAGACCTGTATCAATCTCCAAACTAATCCCACTGCCCCGCTCTCTCCCCATAGTCCTGTATCAATCTCCAAACTAATCCCACTGCCCCGAGCTCGCCCCATGGTACTGTATCAAACCCCAAACTAATCGCTCTGCCCCGCTCTCTCCCCATAGTCCTGTATTAATCCCCAAACTAATCCCACTGCCCCGCTCTCTCCCCTTAGCCCTGTATCAATCCCCAAACTAATCCCACTGCCCCGCTCTCTCCTCATAGTCCTGTATCAATCCCCAAACTAATCCCACTGCCCCGCTCTCTCCCCGTAGTCCTGTATCAATCCCCAAACTAATCCCACTGCCCCGCTCTCTCCCCATAGCACTGTATCAAACCCCAAACTAATCCCACTGCCCCGCTCTCTCCCCCTGGTCCTGTATCAAACCCCAAACTAATCCCACTGCCCCACTCTCTCCCCATAGTCCTGTATCAATCTCCAAACTAATCCCACGGCCCTGCTCTCTCCCCATAGTCCTGTATCAATCCCCAAACTAATCCCACTGCCCCGCTCTCTCCCCATAGTCCTGTATCAATCCCCAAACTAATCCAACGGCCCTGCTCTCTCCCCATCGTCCTGTATCAATCGCTAAACTAATCCCACTGTCACGCCCTCTCCCAATAATCCTGTATCAAACCCCAAACTAATCCCACTGCCCCGCTCTCTCCCCTTGGTCCTGTATCAAACCCCAAACTAGTCCCACTGCCCAACTCTCTCCCCATAGACCTGTATCAATCTTCAAACTAATCCCACTGCCCCGCTCTCTCCCCATAGTCCTGTATCAATCTCCAAACTAATCCCACTGCCCCGAGCTCGCCCCATGGTACTGTAACAAACCCCAAACTAATCGCTCTGCCCCGCTCTCTCCCCAAAGTCCTGTATTAATCCCCAAACTAATCCCACTGCCCCGCTCTCTCCCCTTAGCCCTGTATCAATCCCCAAACTAATCCCACTGCCCGCTCTCTCCCCATAGTCCTGTATCAATCCCCAAACCAATCCCACTGCCCCGCTCTCTCCTCATAGTCCTGTATCAATCCCCAAACTAATCCCACTGCCGCGCTCTCTCCCCATAGTCCTGGATCAATCCCCAAACTAATCCCACTGCCCCGCTCTCTCCCCATAGTCCTGTATCAATCCCCAAACTTATCCCACTGCCCCGCTCATTCCCCATAGCCCTGTATCAATCCCCAAACTAATCCGACTGCCCCGCTCTCTCCCCATAGTCCTGTATCAATCCCCAAACTAATCCCACTGCCCCGCTCTCTCCCCATAGTCCTGTATCAATCCCCAAACTTATCCCACTGCCCCGCTCACTCCCCATAGCCCTGTATCAATCCCCAAACTAATCCCACTGCCCCGCTCTCTCCCCATAGTCCTGTATCAATCCCCAAACTAATTCCACTGCCCCGCACTCTCCCCATAGCCCTTTATCAATCCCCAAACTAATCCCACTGCCCCGCTCTCTCCCCATAGTCCTGTATCAATCCCCAAACTAATCCCACTGCCCCGCTCTCTCCCCATAGCCCTGTATCAAACCCCAAACTAATCCCACTGCCCCGCTCTCTCCCCTTGGTTCTGTATCAAACCCCAAACTAATCCCACTGCCCTGCTCTCTCCCCATAGTCCTGTATCAATCCCCAAACTAATCCCACTGCCCCGCTCTCTCCTCATAGCCCTGTATCAATCCCCAAACTAATCCCACTGCCCCGCTCTCTCCCCATAGCCCTGTATCAATCCCCAAATTAATCCCACTGCCCCGCTCTCTCCCCATCGTCCTGTATCAAACCCCAAACTAATCCCTCTGCCCCGCTCTCTCCCCATATTTCTGTATTAATCCCCAAACTAATCCCACTGCCCCGCTCTCTCCCCATAGCCCTGTATCAATCCCCAAACTAATCCCACTGCCCCGCTCTTTCCCCATAGTCCTGTATCAATCCCCAAACTAATCCCACTGCCCCGCTCTCTCTTCATAGTCCTGTATCAATCCCCAAACTAATCCCACTGCCCCGCTCTCTCCCCGTAGTCCTGGATCAATCCCCAAACTAATCCCACTGACCCGCTCTCTCCCCATAGTCCTGTATCAATCCCCAAACTAATCCCACGGCCCTGCTCTCTCCCCATGGTCCTGTATCAATCCCCAAACGAATCCCGATGCCCCGCTCTCTCCTCATAGTCCTGTATCAATCTCGAAACTAATCCCACTGCCCCGCTCTCTCCCCATTGTCCTGTATCAATCCCTAAACTAATCCCACTGCCCCGCTCTCTCCACATAGTCCTGTATCAAACCCCAAACTAATCCCACTGCCCCGCTCTCTCCCCTTGGTCCTGTATCAAACCCCAAACTAATCCCACTGCCCCACTCTCTCCCCATAGTCCTGTATCAATCCCCAAACTAATCCCAATGCCCCGCTCTCTCCCCATAGTCCTGGATCAATGCCCAAACTAATCCCACTGCCCCGCTCTCTCCCCATAGTCCTGTATCAATCCCTAAACTAATCCCACTGCCCCGCTCTCTCCCCATAGTCCTGTATCAAACCCCAAACTAATCCCACTGCCCCACTCTCTCCCTATAGTCCTGTATCAAACCCCAAACTAATCCCACTGCCCCGCTCTCTCCCCATAGTCCTGTATCATTCCCCAAATTAATCCCACTGCCCCGTTCTCTGCCCATAGCCCTGTATCAAACCCCAAACTAATCCCACTGCCCCACTCTCTCAACATCGTACTGTATCAATCTCCAAACTAATCCCACTGCCCCGCACTCTCCCCATAGTCCTGTATCAATCTCCAAACTAATCCCACTGCCCCGATCTCTCCCCATAGTGCTGTATCCAACCCCAAACTAATCCCTCTGCCCCGCTCTCTCCCCATAGTCCTGTACCAAACCCCAAACTAATCCGACTGCCCCGTTCTGTCCCCATTGTCCTGTATCAATCCCCAAACTAATCCCACTGCCCCGCTCTCTCCCCAAACTCCTGTATCATTCCCCAAACTAATCCCACTGCCCCATTCTCTGCCCATAGCCCTGTATCAATCCCGAAACTAATCCCACTGCCCCGCTCTCTCCCCATAGCCCTGTATCAATCCCCAAACTAATCCCACTGCCCCGCTCTCTCCCCATAGTCCTGTATCAAACCCCAAACTAATGCCACTGCCCCGCTCTCTCCTCATAGTCCTGTATCAATCTCCAAACTAATCCCACTGCCCCGCTCTCTCCCCATAGTCCTATATCAATCCCCAAACTAATCCCACTGCCCGGCTCTCTCGTCATAGTCCTGTATCAATCCCCAAACTAATCCCACTGCCCCACTCTCTCCCCATAGCCCTGTATCAATCTCGAAACTAATCCCACTGCCCCGCTCTCTCCCCATAGCCCTGTATCAATCCCCAAACTAATCCCACTGCCCCGTTCTCTGCCCATAGCCCTGTATCAAACCCCAAACTAATCCCACTGCCTCGCTCTCTCCCCTTAATCCTGTATCAAACCCCAAACTAATCCCACTGCCCCACTCTCTCAACATCGTACTGTATCAATCTCCAAACTAATCCCACTGCCCCGCACTCTCCCCATAGTCCTGTATCAATCTCCAAACTAATCCCACTGCCCCGATCTCTCCCCATAGTGCTGTATCCAACCCCAAACTAATCCCTCTGCCCCGCTCTCTCCCCATAGTCCTGTACCAAACCCCAAACTAATCCGACTGCCCCGTTCTGTCCCCATTGTCCTGTATCAATCCCCAAACTAATCCCACTGCCCCGCTCTCTCCCCAAACTCCTGTATCATTCCCCAAACTAATCCCACTGCCCCATTCTCTGCCCATAGCCCTGTATCAATCCCCAAACTAATCCCACTGCCCCGCTCTCTCCCCATAGCCCTGTATGAATCCCCAAACTAATCCCACTGCCCCGCTCTCTCCCCATAGTCCTGTATCAAACCCCAAACTAATGCCACTGCCCCGCTCTCTCCTCATAGTCCTGTATCAATCTCCAAACTAATCCCACTGCCCCGCTCTCTCCCCATAGTCCTATATCAATCCCCAAACTAATCCCACTGCCCGGCTCTCTCGTCATAGTCCTGTATCAATCCCCAAACTAATCCCACTGCCCCACTCTCTCCCCATAGCCCTGTATCAATCTCGAAACTAATCCCACTGCCCCGCTCTCTCCCCATAGCCCTGTATCAATCCCCAAACTAATCCCACTGCCCCGCTCTCTCCCCATAGTCCTGTATCAATCCCCAAACTTATCCCACTGCCCAGCTCACTACCCATAGCCCTGTATCAAACCCAAACTAATCCCACTGCCCCGCTCTCTCCCCATAGTCCTGTATCAATCCCCATACTAATCCCACTGCCCCGCACTCTCCCCATAGCCCTGTATCAATCCCCAAACTAATCCCACTGCCCCGCTCTCTCCCCATAGTCCTGTATCAATCCCCAAACTAATCCCACTGCCCCGCTCTCTCCCCATAGCCCTGTATCAAACCCCAAACTAATCCCACTGCCCCGCTCTCTCCCCATAGTCCTGTATCAATCCACAAACAAATCCCACTGCCCCGCACTCTCCTCATAGTCCTGTATCAATCCCCAAACTGATCCCACTGCCCGCTCTCTTCCCATAGTGCTGTATCAAACCCCAAACTAATCCCTCTGCCCCGCTCTCTCCCCATAGTCCTGTATTAATCCCCAAACTAATCCCACTGCCCCGCTTTCTCCCCACAGCCCTGTATCAATCCCCAAACTAATCCCACTGCCCCGCTCTCTCCCCATAGTCCTGTATCAAACCCCAAACTAATCCCACTGCCCCGCTCTCTCCTCATAGTCCTGTATCAATCCCCAAACTAATCCCACCGCCCCGCTCTCTCCCCATAGTCCTGGATCAATCCCCAAACTAATCCCACTGCCTCGCTCTCTCCCCATAGTCCTGTATCAATCCCCAAACTTATCCCACTGCCCCGCTCACTCCCCATAGCCCTGTATCAATCCCCAAACTAATCCCACTGCCCCGCTCTCTCCCCATAGTCCTGTATCAATCCCCAAACTCATCCCACTGCCCCGCTCTCTCCCCATAGTCCTGTATCAAACCCCAAACTTATCCCACTGCCCCGCTCACTCCCCATAGCCCTGTATCAATCCCCAAACTAATCCCACTGCCCCGCTCTCTCCCCATAGTCCTGTATCAATCCCCAAACTAATCCCACTGCCCCGCACTCTCCCCATAGCCCTGTATCAATCCCCAAACTAATCCCACTGCCCCGCTCTCTCCCCATAGTCCTGTATCAATCCCCAAACTAATCCCACTGCCCCGCTCTCTCCCCATAGCCCTGTATCAAACCCCAAACTTATCCCACTGCCCCGCTCTCTCCCCCTGGTCCTGTATCAAACCCCAAACTAATACCACTGCCCCACTCTCTCCCCATAGTCCTGTATCAATCTCCAAACTAATCCCACTGCCTCGCTCTCTCCCCATAGTCCTGTATCAATCTCCAAACTAATTCCACTGCCCCGATCTCTCCCCATAGTGCTGTATCAAACCCGAACCTAATCCCTCTGCCCTGCTCTCTCCCCATAGTCCTGTATCAATCCCCAAACTAATCCCACTGCCCCGCTCTCTCCCCATAGTCCTGTATCAATCCCCAAACTAATCTCACGGCCCTGCTCTCTCCCCATAGTCCTGTATCAAACCCCAAACTAATCCCACTGCCCCGCTCTCTCCCCAACGTCCTGTATCAATCCCCAAACTAATCCAACGGCCCTGCTCTCTCCCCATAGTCCTGTATCAATCCCTAAACTAATCCCACAGTCCCGCCCTCTCCCCATAGTCCTGTATCACACCCCAAACTAATCCCACTGCCCCGCTCTCTCCCCTTGGTCCTGTATCAAACCCCAAACTAATCCCACTGCCCCACTCTCTCCCCATAGTCCTGTATCAATCTCCAAACTAATCCCACTGCCCCGCTCTCTCCCCATAGTCCTGTATCAATCTCCAAACTAATCCCACTGCCCCGATCTCTCCCCATAGTGCTGTATCAATCCCCAAACTAATCCCACTGCCCCGCTCTCTCCTCATAGTCCTGTATCAATCCCCAAACTAGTCCCACTTCCCCGCTCTCTCCCCATAGTCGGATCAATCTCCAAAATAATCCCACTGCCCCGCTCTCTCCCCATAGACCTGTATCAATCCCCAAACTTATCCCACTGCCCCGCTCACTCCCCATAGCCCTGTATCAATCCCCAAACTAATCCCACTGCCCCGCTCTCTCCCCATAGTCCTGTATCTATCCCCTAACTAATCCCACTGCCCCGCTCTCTCCCCATAGTCCTGTATCAATCCCCAAACTTATCGCACTGCCCCGCTCACTCCCCATAGACCTGTATCAACCCCAAACTAATCCCACTGCCCCACTCTCTCCCCATAGTCCTGTATCAATCTCCAAACTAATCCCACTGCCCCGCTCTCTCCCCATAGTCCTGTATCAATCTCCAAACTAATTCCACTGCCCCGATCTCTCCCCATAGTGCTGTATCAAACCCGAAACTAATCCCTCTGCCCTGCTCTCACCCCATAGTCCTGTATTAATCCCCAAACTAATCCCACTGCCCCGCTCTCTCCCCATAGCCCTGTATCAATCCCCAAACTAATCCCACTGCCCCGCTCTCTCCCCATAGTCCTGTATCAATCCTCAAACTAATCCCACTGCCCCGCTCTCTCCCCATAGTCCTGTATCAATCCCCAAACTAATCCCACGGCCCTGCTCTCTCCCCATAGTCCTGTATCAATCCGCAAACTAATCCCACTGCCCCGCTCTCTCCCCATAGTCCTGTATCAATCCCCAAATTAATCCCACGGCCCTGCTCTATCCACATAGTCCTGTATCAATCCCGAAACTAATCCCACTGTCCCGCTCTCTCCCCATAGTCTTGTATCAATCCCCAAACTAATCCCACTGCCCCGCTCTCTCCCCTTGGTCCTGTATCAAACCCCAAACTAATCCCACTGCCCCATCTCTCCCCATAGTTCTGTATCAATCTCCAAACTAATCCCACTGCCCCGCTCTCTCCCCATAGTCCTGTATCAATCTCCAAGCTAATCCCACTGCCCCGATCTCTCCCCATAGTGCTGTATCAAACCCCAAACTAATCCCTCTGCCCCGCTCTCTCCCCATAGTCCTGTATTAATCCCCAAACTAATCCCACTGCCCCGCTCTCTCCCCATAGCCCTGTATCAGTCGCCAAACTAATCCCACTGCCCCGTTCTCTCTCCATAGTCCTGTATCAATCCCCAAACTAATCCCACTGCCCCGCTCTCTCCTCATAGTCCTGTATCAATCCCCAAACTAGTCCCACTGCCCCGCTCTCTCCCCATAGTCCTGGATCAATCCCCAAACTAATCCCACTGCCCCGCTCTCTCCCCACAGACCTGTATCAATCCCCAAACTTATCCCACTGCCCCGCTCACTCCCCATAGCCCTGTATCAATCCCCAAACTAATCCCACTGCCCCGCTCTCTCCCCATAGTCCTGTATCAATCCCCTAACTAATCCCACTGCCCCTCTCTCTCCCCATAGTCCTGTATCAACCCCCAAACTTATCCCACTGCCCCGCTCACTCACCATAGCCCTGAATCAATCCCCAAACTAATCCCACTGCCCCGCTCTCTCCCCATAGTCCTGTATCAATCCCCAAACTAATCCCACTGCCCCGCACTCTCCCCATAGTCCTGTATCAATCCACAAACTAATCCCACTGCCCCGCTCTCTCCCCATAGCCCTGTATCAATCCCCAAACTAATCCCACTGCCCCACTTTCTCCCCATAGTCCTGTATCAATCTCCAAACTAATCCCACTGCCCCGCTCTCTGCCCATAGTCCTGTATCAATCTCCAAACTAATTCCATTGCCCCGATCTCTCCCCATAGTGCTGTATCAAACCCCAAACTAATCCCTCTGGCCCTCTCTCTCCCCATAGTCCTGTATTAATCCCCAAACTAATCCCACTGCCCCGCTCTCTCCCAATAGCCCTGTATCAATCCCCAAACTAATCCCACTGCCCCACTCTCTCCCCATAGTCCTGTATCAATCCCCAAACTAATCCCACTGCCCCGCTCTCTCCCCATAGTCCTGTATCAATCCCCAAACTAATCCCACGGCCCTGTTCTCTCCCCATAGTCCTGTATCAATCCCCAAACTATTCCCACTGCCCCGCTCTCTCCCCATAGTCCTGTATCAATCCCCAAACTAATCCCACGGCCCTGCTCTCTCCCCATAGTCCTGTATCAATCCCCAAACTAATCCCACTGCCCCGCTCTCTCCCCACAGTCTTGTATCAATCTCGAAACTAATCCCACTTCCCCGCTCTCTCCCCATAGTCCTGTATCAATCCCTAAACTAATCCCACTGCCCCGCTCTCTCCCCATCGTCCTGTATCAAACCCCAAACTAATCCCACTGCCCCGCTCTCTCCCCTTGGTCCTGTATCAAACCCCAAACTAATCCCACTGCCCCACTCTCTCCCCATAGTCCTGTATCAATCTCCAAACTAATCCCACTGCCCCGTCTCTCCCCATAGTCCTGTATCAATCTCCATACTAATCCCACTGCCCCGATCTCTCCCCATAGTGCTGTATCAAACCCCAAACTAATCCCTCTGCCCCGCTCTCTCACCATAGTCCTGTATTAATCCCCAAACTAATCCCACTGCCCCGCTCTCTCCCCATAGTCCTGTATCAAACCCCAAACTAATCCCACTGCCCCGCTCTCTCCCCTTGGTCCTGTATCAAACCCCAAACTAATCCCACTGCCCCACTCTCTCCCCATCGTCCTGTATCAATCTCGAAACTAATCCCACTGTCCCGCTCTCTCCCCATAGTCCTGTATCAATCCCTAATCTATTCTCACTGCCCCGCTCTCTCCCCATAGTCATGTATCAAACCCCAAACGAATCCCACTGCCCCGCTCTGCCCCCTTGGTCCTGTATCAAACCCCAAACTAATCCCACTGCCCCACTCTCTCCCCATAGTCCTGTATCAATCTCCAAACTAATCCCACTGCCCCGCTCTCTCCCCATAGTCCTGTATCAATCTCCAAACTAATTCCACTGCCCCGATCTCTCCCCATAGTGCTGTATAAAACCCCAAACTAATCTCTCTGCCCCGCTCTCTCCCCATAGTCCTGTATTAATCCTCAAACTAATCCCACTGCCCCGCTCTCTCCCCATAGTCCTGTATCAATCCCCTAACTAATCCCACTGCCCCGCTCTCTCCCCATAGTCCTGTATCAACCCCCAAACTTATCCCACTGCCCCGCTCACTCACCATAGCCCTGAATCAATCCCCAAACTAATCCCACTGCCCCGCTCTCTCCCCATAGTCCTGTATCAATCCCCAAACTAATCCCACTGCCCCGCACTCTCCCCATATCCCTGTATCAATCCACAAACTAATCCCACTGCCCCGCTCTCTCCCCATAGTCCTGTATCAATCCCCAAACTAATCCCACTGCCCCGCTCTCTCCCCATAGCCCTGTTTCAAACCCCAAATTAATCCCACTGCCCCGCTCTCTCCACTTGGTCCTGTATCAAACCCCAAACTAATCCCACTGCCCCACTCTCTCCCCATAGTCCTGTATCAATCTCCAAACTAATCCCACTGCCCCGCTCTCTGCCCATAGTCCTGTATCAATCTCCAAACTAATTCCACTGCCCCGATCTCTCCCCATAGTGCTGTATCAAACCCCAAACTAATCCCTCTGGCCCTCTCTCTCCCCATAGTCCTGTATTAATCCCCAAACTAATCCCACTGCCCCGCTCTCTCCCAATAGCCCTGTATCAATCCCCAAACTAATCCCACTGCCCCACTCTCTCCCCATAGTCCTGTATCAATCCCCAAACTAATCCCACTGCCCCGCTCTCTCCCCATAGTCCTGTATCAATCCCCAAACTAATCCCACGGCCCTGTTGTCTCCCCATAGTCCTGTATCAATCCCCAAACTATTCCCACTGCCCCGCTCTCTCCCCATAGTCCTGTATCAATCCCCAAACTAATCCCACGGCCCTGCTCTCTCCCCATAGTCCTGTATCAATCCCCAAACTAATCCCACTGCCCCGCTCTCTCCCCATAGTCTTGTATCAATCTCGAAACTAATCCCACTTCCCCGCTCTCTCCCCATAGTCCTGTATCAATCCCTAAACTAATCCCACTGCCCCGCTCTCTCCCCATCGTCCTGTATCAAACCCCAAACTAATCCCACTGACCCGCTCTCTCCCCTTGGTCCTGTATCAAACCCCAAACTAATCCCACTGCCCCACTCTCTCCCCATAGTCCTGTATCAATCTCCAAACTAATCCCACTGCCCCGTCTCTCCCCATAGTCCTGTATCAATCTCGAAACTAATCCCACTGCCCCGATCTCTCCCCATAGTGCTGTATCAAACCCCAAACTATTCCCTCTGCCCCGCTCTCTCACCATAGTCCTGTATTAATCCCCAAACTAATCCCACTGCCCCGCTCTCTCCCCATAGTCCTGTATCAAACCCCAAACTAATCCCACTGCCCCGCTCTCTCCCCTTGGTCCTGTATCAAACCCCAAACTAATCCCACTGCCCCACTCTCTCCCCATCGTCCTGTATCAATCTCGAAACTAATCCCACTGTCCCGCTCTCTCCCCATAGTCCTGTATCAATCCCTAATCTATTCTCACTGCCCCGCTCTCTCCCCATAGTCATGTATCAAACCCCAAACGAATCCCACTGCCCCGCTCTGCCCCCTTGGTCCTGTATCAAACCCCAAACTAATCCCACTGCCCCACTCTCTCCCCATAGTCCTGTATCAATCTCCAAACTAATCCCACTGCCCCGCTCTCTCCCCATAGTCCTGTATCAATCTCCAAACTAATCCCACTGCCCCGATCTCTCCCCATAGTGCTGTATAAAACCCCAAACTAATCTCTCTGCCCCGCTCTCTCCCCATAGTCCTGTATTAATCCTCAAACTAATCCCACTGCCCCGCTCTCTCCCCATAGTCCTGTATCAATCCCCAAACTAATCCCACTGCCCCGCTCTCTCCTCATAGTCCTGTATCAATCCCCAAACTAATCCCACTGCCCCGCTCTCTCCTCATAGGCCTGTATCAATCCCCAAACTAATCACACTGCCCCGCCCTCTCCCCATAGTCCTGTATCAATCTCGAAACTAATCCCACTGCCCCGCTCTCTCCCCATAGTCCTGTATCAATCCCTAAACTAATCCCACTGCCCCGCTCTCTCCCCATAGTCCTGTATAAAACCCCAAACTAATCCCACTGCCCCGCTCTCTCCCCATAGCCCTGTATCAGTCGCCAAACTAATCCCACTGCCCCGTTCTCTCTCCATAGTCCTGTATCAATCCCCAAACTAATCCCACTGCCCCGCTCTCTCCTCATAGTCCTGTATCAATCCCCAAACTTATCCCACTGCCCCGCTCACTCCCCATAGCCCTGTATCAATCCCCAAACTAATCCCACTGCCCCGCTCTCTCCCCATAGTCCTGTATCAATCCCCTAACTAATCCCACTGCCCCGCTCTCTCCCCATAGTCCTGTATCAACCCCCAAACTTATCCCACTGCCCCGCTCACTCACCATAGCCCTGAATCAATCCCCAAACTAATCCCACTGCCCCGCTCTCTCCCCATAGTCCTGTATCAATCCCCAAACTAATCCCACTGCCCCGCACTCTCCCCATATCCCTGTATCAATCCCCAAACTAATCCCACTGCCCCGCTCTCTCCCCATAGTCCTGTATCAATCCCCAAACTAATCCCACTGCCCCGCTCTCTCCCCATAGCCCTGTTTCAAACCCCAAATTAATCCCACTGCCCCGCTCTCTCCACTTGGTCCTGTATCAAACCCCAAACTAATCCCACTGCCCCACTCTCTCCCCATAGTCCTGTATCAATCTCCAAACTAATCCCACTGCCCCGCTCTCTCCCCATAGCCCTGTATCAATCCCCAAACTAATCCCACTGCCCCGCTCTCTCCCCATAGTCCTGTATCAATCCCCAAACTAATCCCACTGCCCCGCTCTCTCCTCATAGTCCTGTATCAATCCCCAAACTAATCCCACTGCCCCGCTCTCTCCTCATAGGCCTGTATCAATCCCCAAACTAATCACACTGCCCCGCCCTCTCCCCATAGTCCTGTATCAATCTCGAAACTAATCCCACTGCCCCGCTCTCTCCCCATAGTCCTGTATCAATCCCTAAACTAATCCCACTGCCCCGCTCTCTCCCCATAGTCCTGTATAAAACCCCAAACTAATCCCACTGCCCCGCTCTCTCCCCATAGCCCTGTATCAGTCGCCAAACTAATCCCACTGCCCCGTTCTCTCTCCATAGTCCTGTATCAATCCCCAAACTAATCCCACTGCCCCGCTCTCTCCTCATAGTCCTGTATCAATCCCCAAACTTATCCCACTGCCCCGCTCACTCCCCATAGCCCTGTATCAATCCCCAAACTAATCCCACTGCCCCGCTCTCTCCCCATAGTCCTGTATCAATCCCCTAACTAATCCCACTGCCCCGCTCTCTCCCCATAGTCCTGTATCAACCCCCAAACTTATCCCACTGCCCCGCTCACTCACCATAGCCCTGAATCAATCCCCAAACTAATCCCACTGCCCCGCTCTCTCCCCATAGTCCTGTATCAATCCCCAAACTAATCCCACTGCCCCGCACTCTCCCCATATCCCTGTATCAATCCCCAAACTAATCCCACTGCCCCGCTCTCTCCCCATAGTCCTGTATCAATCTCCAAACTAATCCCACTGCCCCGCTCTCTGCCCATAGTCCTGTATCAATCTCCAAACTAATTCCACTGCCCCGATCTCTCCCCATAGTGCTGTATCAAACCCCAAACTAATCCCTCTGGCCCTCTCTCTCCCCATAGTCCTGTATTAATCCCCAAACTAATCCCACCGCCCCGCTCTCTCCCAATAGCCCTGTATCAATCCCCAAACTAATCCCACTGCCCCACTCACTCCCCATAGTCCTGTATCAATCCCCAAACTAATCCCACTGCCCCGCTCTCTCCCCATAGTCCTGTATCAATCCCCAAACTAATCCCACGGCCCTGTTCTCTCCCCATAGTCCTGTATCAATCCCCAAACTATTCCCACTGCCCCGCTCTCTCCCCATAGTCCTGTATCAATCCCCAAACTAATCCCACGGCCCTGCTCTCTCCCCATAGTCCTGTATCAATCCCCAAACTAATCCCACTGCCCCGCTCTCTCCCCATAGTCTTGTATCAATCTCGAAACTAATCCCACTTCCCCGCTCTCTCCCCATAGTCCTGTATCAATCCCTAAACTAATCCCACTGCCCCGCTCTCTCCCCATCGTCCTGTATCAAACCCCAAACTAATCCCACTGCCCCGCTCTCTCCCCATCGTCCTGTATCAAACCCCAAACTAATCCCACTGCCCCGCTCTCTCCCCTTGGTCCTGTATCAAACCCCAAACTAATCCCACTGCCCCACTCTCTCCCCATAGTCCTGTATCAATCTCCAAACTAATCCCACTGCCCCGATCTCTCCCCATAGTGCTGTATCAAACCCCAAACTAATCCCTCAGCCCCGCTCTCTCACCATAGTCCTGTATTAATCCCCAAACTAATCCCACTGCCCCGCTCTCTCCCCATAGTCCTGTATCAAACCCCAAACTAATCCCACTGCCCCGCTCTCTCCCCTTGGTCCTGTATCAAACCCCAAACTAATCCCACTGCCCCACTCTCTCCCCATCGTCCTGTATCAATCTCGAAACTAATCCCACTGTCCCGCTCTCTCCCCATAGTCCTGTATCAATCCCTAATCTATTCTCACTGCCCCGCTCTCTCCCCATAGTCATGTATCAAACCCCAAACGAATCCCACTGCCCCGCTCTGCCCCCTTGGTCCTGTATCAAACCCCAAACTAATCCCACTGCCCCACTCTCTCCCCATAGTCCTGTATCAATCTCCAAACTAATCCCACTGCCCCGCTCTCTCCCCATAGTCCTGTATCAATCTCCAAACTAATCCCACTGCCCCGATCTCTCCCCATAGTGCTGTATAAAACCCCAAACTAATCTCTCTGCCCCGCTCTCTCCCCATAGTCCTGTATTAATCCTCAAACTAATCCCACTGCCCCGCTCTCTCCCCATAGCCCTGTATCAATCCCCAAACTAATCCCACTGCCCCGCTCTCTCCCCATAGTCCTGTATCAATCCCCAAACTAATCCCACTGCCCCGCTCACTCCTCATAGTCCTGTATCAATCCCCAAACTAATCCCACTGCCCCGCTCTCTCCTCATAGGCCTGTATCAATCCCCAAACTAATCACACTGCCCCGCCCTCTCCCCATAGTCCTGTATCAATCTCGAAACTAATCCCACTGCCCCGCTCTCTCCCCATAGTCCTGTATCAATCCCTAAACTAATCCCACTGCCCCGCTCTCTCCCCATAGTCCTGTATAAAACCCCAAACTAATCCCACTGCCCCGCTCTCTGCCCTTGGTCCATTATCAAACCCCAAACTAATCCCACTGCCCCACTCTCTCCCCATAGTCCTGTATCAATCGCCAAACTAATCCCACTGCCCCGCTCTCTCCCCATAGTCCTGGATCAATCCCCAAACTAATCCCACTGCCACGCACTCTCCCCATAGTCCTGTATCAATCCCCAAACTAATCCCACGGGCCTGCTCTCTCCCCATAGTCCTGTGTCAATCCCCAAACTAATCCCACTGCCCCGCTCTCTCCCCATAGTCCTGTATCAATCTCGAAACTAATCCCACTGCCCCGCTCTCTCCCCATTGTCCTGTATCAATCTCTAAACTAATCCCACTGTCCCGCTCTCTCCCCAAAGTGCTGTATAAAACCCCAAACTAATCCCACTGCCCCGCTCTCTCCCCTTGGTCCTTTATCACACCCCAAACTAATCCCACTGCCCCACTCTCTCCCCATAGTCCTGTATCAATCCCCAAACTAATCCCACTGCCCCGCTCTCTCCCCATAGTCCTGGATCAATCCCCAAACTAATCCCACTGCCCCTCTCTCTCCCCATAGTCCTGTATCAATCTCTAAACTAATCCCACGACCCTGCTCTCTCCCCATCGTCCTGTATCAATCCCCAAACTAATCCCACTGCTCCGCTCTCTCCCCATAGTCCTGTATCAATCTCGAAACTAATCCCACTGCCCCGCTCTCTCCCCATAGTCCTGTATCAATCCCTAAACTAATCCCACTGCCCCGCTCTCTCCCCATAGTCCTGTTTCAAACCCCAAACTAATCCCACTGCCCCGCTCTCTCCCCTTGGTCCTGTATCAAACCCCAAACTAATCCCACTGCCCCACTCTCTCCCCATAGTCTTGTATCAATCTCCAAACTAATCCCACTGCCCCGCTCTCTCCCCATAGTCCTATATCAATCTCCAAACTAATCCCACTGCCCCGATCTCTCCCCATAGTGCTGTATCCAACCCCAAACTAATCCCTCTGCCCCGCTCTCGCCCCATAGTCCTGTATCAAACCTCAACTAATCCCACTGCCCCGTTCTCTCCCCATAGTCCTGTATCAATCCCCAAACTAATCCCACTGCCCCGCTCTCTCCTCATAGTCCTGTATCAATCTCCAAACTAATCCCACTGCCCCGCTCTCTCCCCATAGTCCTGTATCAATCCCCAAACTAATCCCACTGCCCCGCTCTCTCCCCATAGTCCTGTATCAATCACCAAACTAATCCCACTGCCCCACTCTCTCCCCACAACCCTGTATCAATCTCGAAACTAATCCCACTGCCCCGCTCTCTCCCCATAGCCCTGTATCAATCCCCAAACTAATCCCACTGCCCCGCTCTCTCCCCATAGTCCTGTATCAATCCCCAAACTTATCCCACTGCCCCGCTCACTCCCCATAGCCCTGTATCAATCCCCAAACTAATCCCACTGCCCCGCTCTCTCCCCATAGTCCTGTATCAATCCCCAAACTAATCCCACTGCCCCGCACTCTCCCCATAGCTCTGTATCAATCCCCAAACTAATCCCACTGCCCCGCTCTCTCCCCATAGTCCTGTATCAATCCCCAAACAAATCCCACTGCCCCGCTCTCTCCCCATAGCCCTGTACCAATCCCCAAACTAATCCCACAGCCCCGCTCTCTCCCCATAGCCCTGTATCAATCCCCAAACTAATACCACTGCCCCGCTCTCTACCCATAGCCCTGTTACAATCCCCAAACTAATCCCACTGCCACACTCTCTCCTCATAGCCCTGTATCAATCCCCAAACTAATCCCACTGCCCCGCTCTCTCCCCATAGTCCTGTATCAATCCTCAAACTAATCCCACTGCCCCGCTCCCTCCCCATAGTCCTGTATCAAACCGCAAACTAATCCCACTGCCCCGCTCTCTCCCCATAGCCCTGTATCAATCCCCAAACTAATCCCACTGCCCCGCTCTCTCCCCATAGTCCTGTATCAATCTCCAAACTAATCCCACTGCCCCGCATCTCTCCCCATAGTCCTGTAACAATCCCCAAACTAATCCCACTGCCCCACTCTCTCCCCATAGTCCTGTATCAATCCCCAAACTAATCCCACTACCCCGCTCTCTCCACATCGTCCTGTATCAATCTCCAAACTAATCCCACTGCCCGGCTATCTCCACATCGTCCTATATCAATCCTCAAACTAATCCCACTGCCCCGCTATCTCCGCATAGTCCTGTATCAATCTCCAAACTAATCCCACTGCCGCGCTCTCTCCACATAGTCCTGTATCAATCCCCAAACTAATTCCACTGCCCCGCTCTCTCCCCATCGTCCTGTATCAATCCCCAAACTAATCCCACTGCCCCGCTCTCTCCCCATAGTCATGTTTCAATCCCCAAAATCATCCCACTGCCCCGCTCTCTCCCCATAGTCCTGTATAAATCCCCAAACTAATCCCACTGCCCGGCTCTCTCCACATCGTCCTGTATCAATCCTCAAACTAATCCCACTGCCCCGCTATCTCCGCATAGTCCTGTATCAATCTCCAAACTAATCCCACTGCCCCGCTCTCTCCACATAGACCTGTATCAATCCCCAAACTAATCCCACTGCTCCGCTCTCTCCCCATAGTCCTGTATCAATCCCCAAACTAATCCCACTGCCCCGCTCTCTCCCCATAGTCATGTATCAATCCCCAAAATCATCCCACTGCTCCGCTCTCTCCCCATAGTCCTGTATCAATCCCCAAACTAATCCCACTGCCCCGCTCTCTCCCCATAGTCCTGTATCAATCCCCTAACTCATCCCACTGCCCCGCTCTCTCCCAATAGTCCTGTATCAAACACCAAACTAGCTCTCTCTCTGTCTCTCTCGATCTCACTCTCTCTTTATCTCTTTCCCTCTCTATATATCTCTATGTCTCTATCTGTTTCTAGCTCTCTCGTTCTCTCTCTTTGTCACTCGCTATGTCTGTCTCTTTTCCTCTCTCTCTCTGTGCCTGTCTCTCTCTCTCCCTCTCTCTCTCTCTGTCTTTCTGTCTCTCTCTGTCTTTCTCTGTCTAGCTCCCTATCGCTCGCTCTCTCCGTCTCTGTTTCTCTCTCACTAATTTTCCCTCTCTCTCTGCCTCCCTCTCTCTCTCTCATTATCTATCTTTCTCTATCTCTCTACTCTGTTTAACTGTCTCGCTGTCTTTCTCTCTCTGTCTCTCTCTGTCTCTCTCTCTGTCTTGTCTCTCTCTCTCTCTCTCACTCTGACTTTCTTTCTGTCTCTCTCTCTATCCCTCTCTCTCTATCCCTCTCTCTCTATCCCTCTCGCTCTCTACCTTCCTCTCTCTCTCTGCCTTTCTCTCTCTCTGTATCTCTGAGTTTCTCTCTCTGTCTCTTTGTCTCTCTCTCCTGTCTCTTTTCATCTCTTTCCCTCTCTCTGTCCCTCTCTCTGTGCCCCTCTCTCTTTGACTGTCTCTCTCTCCCTCTCTCTGACACTCTCTGCCACTCTCTCTGTGTCACACTCACTCTCTCTGTCTCTCTCTTTATCTCTCTTTCACTCGCTCTGTCTCTGTCTTTCTCTCTGTCTCTCTCTCTCTCTGTCTCTCTGTCTCTCTCTCTCGGTCTCTCTCTTTCTCTGGCTCTCTCTGTCTGTCTCTTCCTCTCTCTCTTTGACTCTCTCTGTATCACTCTCTCTCTCCCTATCTCTCTCTATCCTCCTCTCTCTCTGACTCTCTCTGTCTCTGTCTCTCCCTCTGACTCTGACTCTCTCTGTCTCTCTCTCTCCCCCTGTCTCTCTCTCACTCACTGTTTCTCCCTCTTACTCTCTCCCCCCTCTCTCTCTGACTCTCTCTGTCTCTCTCTCTCTCTCTCTGACTCTATCTGTCTCTCTCTCTCTCTGACACTCTCCGACTCTCTCTGTCTCGCTCTCTCTCTGACTCTCGCTGTCTCTCTCTCTCTCTGACTCTCTCTGTCTCTCTCTCACTCTCTTGTCACTCCCTATCTCTCTCTCTCTCCCTCTCTGTCTCTCTCTCTCTCACTCTCTCTCTCTCTCTCTGTCTCTCTTTCTATGTCTCTTATTCTGTCTCTCTCTGTCTCTCCCTCTCTGTCTTTGAATCTCTCTGTCTCTCTCTCTTTCTGTCTCTCTCTCTCTCTCTCTGACTCTCTCTGTCTCTCTCTCTCGCTCTCTATCCCTCTCTCTGTCTCTCTCACTCCCTCTCTGACTCTCTCTGTCTCTCTCTATCTCTGACTCTCTCTCTGACTCTGTCTCTTTCTCCCGCTCTGTCTCTCTCTCTCTCACTATCTCTCTCTCCCTGTCTCTGTCTCTCTCTCTCTCTGTCTCTCCCTCTCTCTCTTTGACTCTCTCTGTCTCTCTCTCTCTCTCTCTGACTCTCTCAGCCTCTCGCTCTCCCTCTCTCTCTTTGACTCTCTCTGTCTCTCTCTCTCTCTCTATCCCTCTCTCTGTCTCTCTCGCTCTCTCTCTGACTCTCTGTCACTCTCTCTCTCTCTGATTCTCTCTCTCTCTGACTCTTTCCCTCTCTGTCTCTCTGTCTGTATGTCTGTCACTTTCTCTGTATATGTCTCCCTCCCTCTCTCTCTCTGTCTCTCTGAAGCTCTCCCAGAACCACAGTGACAATGCACACACCGATCTTCAGTCATCCATTTTACATTTGTTAATGGTCGCCATTTGATGTTAACACTGGGAGATTGATTACAGAGACCGACTACTCTCTAATTTAACGTTAGCTGCTTAAAGGTGTACCTGCCCTGGGAGTGTTTGATGGGACATTGTAGAGGGAGCTTTACTCTGTATCTAACCCCCTGTACCTGCCCTGGGAGTGTTTGATGGGACAGTGTAGAGGGAGCTTTACTCTGTATCTAACCCCCTGTACCTGCCCTGGGAGTGTTTGATGGGAGAGTGTCGAGGGAGCTTTACTCTGTATCTAACCCCATGCTGTACCTGCCCTGGGAGTGTTTGATGGGACAGTGTCGAGGGGGCATAACTCTGTATCTAACCCCCTGTACCTGCGCTGGGAGTATTTGATGGGACAGTTTAGAGAGAACTTTACTCTGTATCTAACCCCATGCTGTACCTGCCCTGGGAGTGTTTGATGGGACAGTGTAGAGGGAGCTTTACTCTGTATCTCACCCCCTGTACCTGCTCTGGGAGTGTTTGATGGGACAGTGTAGAGGGAGCTTTACTCTGTATCTAACCCTGTGCTGTACCTGCCCTGGGAGTGTTTGATGGGAGGATATCTTCGCAGGGCAGGAAATGGAGAAACAAGTTTTGTTGGTTTCAATCAGGTGTAAATACGATTGTGTCGCCCCCTCACAGATACACAGGATTGAAGCTGTTTACCATCAATGCCCTGAAAGAATGAAATGATGTGACCAACTTCAAACTCTTCAAACACATGAAGGACCCAGAGACTGTGACCAATACACAAAGCCCCGAGCCCAGGCAGGCAAACCAGGTTTGTTCACAGATCACCCAGACACGTGTCCTGGTGTAAAATGGTCACCACGCATCTCTTGTAAAATGGGTGCTCAATTTCACCCAAATAATCCCACTGTCCCGCTCTCTCCTCATAGTCCTGTATCAATCCCCAAACTAATCCCACTGCCCCGCTCTCTCCCCATAGTCCTGTATCAATCCCCAAACTAATCCCACTGCCCCGCTCTCTCCCCATAGTCCTGTATCAATCCCCAAACTAATCCCACTGCCCCGCTCTCGCCCCATAGGCCTGTATCAATCTCCAAACTAATCCCACTGCCCCGATCTCTCCCCATAGTGCTGTATCAAACCCCAAACTAATCCCTCTGCCCCGCTCTCTCCCCATAGTCCTGTATTAATCCCCAAACTAATCCCACTGCCCCGCTCTCTCCCCATAGCCCTGTATCAATCCCCAAACTAATCCCACTGCCCCGCTCTCTCCCCATAGTCCTGTATCAATCCCCAAACTAATCCCACTGCCCCGCTATCTCCTCATAGTCCTGTATCAATCCCCAAACTAATCACACTGCCCCGCTCTCTCCGCATAGTCCTGTATCAATCCCCAAACTAATCCCACTGCCCCGCTCTCTCCCCATAGTCCTGTATCAATCCCCAAACTAATCCCACTGCCCCGCTATCTCCTCATAGTCCTGTATCAATCCCCAAACTAATCCCACTGCCCCGCTCTCTCCCCATAGGCCTGTATCAATCTCCAAACTAATCCCACTGCCCCGATCTCTCCCCATAGTGCTGTATCAAACCCCAAACTAATCCCTCTGCCCCGCTCTCTCCCCATAGTCCTGTATTAATCCCCAAACTAATCCCACTGCCCCGCTCTCTCCCCATAGCCCTGTATCAATCCCCAAACTAATCCCACTGCCCCGCTCTCTCCCCATAGTCCTGTATCAATCCCCAAACTAATCCCACTGCCCCGCTATCTCCTCATAGTCCTGTATCAATCCCCAAACTAATCACACTGCCCCGCTCTCTCCGCATAGTCCTGTATTAATCCCCAAACTAATCCCACTGCCCCGCTCTCTCCCCATAGTCCTGTATCAATCCCCAAACTAATCCCACTGCCCCGCTATCTCCTCATAGTCCTGTATCAATCCCCAAACTAATCACACTGCCCCGCTCTCTCCGCATAGTCCTGTATCAATCCCCAAACTAATCCCACTGCCCGGCTCTCTCCCCATAGTCCTGTATCAATCTCGAAACTAATCCCACTGCCCCGCTCTCTCCCCATAGTCCTTTATCAAACCCCAAACTAATCCCACTGCCCCACTCTCTCCCCATAGTCCTGTATCAATCCCCAAACTAATCCCACTGCCCCGCTCTCTCCCCATCGTCCTGGATCAATCCCCAAACTAATCCCACTGCCCCGCTCTCTCCCCATAGTCCTGTATCAATCCCCAAACTAATCCCACGGCCCTGCTCTCTCCCCATAGTCCTGTATCAATCCCCAAACTAATCCCACTGCCCCGCTCTCTCCCCATCGTCCTGTATCAATCTCGAAACTAATCCCACTGCCCCGCTCTCTCCCCATAGTCCTGTATCAATCTCTAAACTAATCCCTTTGCCCCGCTCTCTCCCCATAGTCCTCTATAAAACCCCAAACTAATCCCACTGCCCCGCTCTCTCCCCTTGGTCCTTTATCAAACCCCAAACTAATCCCACTGCCCCACTCTCTCCACATAGTCCTGTATCAATCCCCAAACTAATCCCACAGCCCCGCTCTCTCCCCATAGTCCTGGATCAATCCCCAAACTAATCCCACTGCCCCGCTCTCTCCCCATAGTCCTGTATCAATCCCCAAACTAATCCCACGGCCCTGCTCTCTCCCCACAATCCTGTATCAAACCCCAAACTAATCCCACTGCCCCGATCTCTCCCCATAGTGCTGTATCAAACCCAAAACTAATCCCACTGCCCCGCTCTCTCCCCATAGTCCTGTATTAATCCCCAAACTAATCCCACTGCCCCGCTCTCTCCCCATAGTCCTGTATCAATCCCCAAACTAATCCCACTGCCCCGCTCTCTCCCCATAGTCCTGTATCAATCCCCAAACTAATCCCACTGCCCCTCTCTCTCCTAATAGTCCTGTATCAATCGCCAAACTGATCCCACTGCCCCGCTCTCTCCCCATAGCCCTGTATCAATCCCCAAACTAATCCCACTGCCCCGCTCTCTCCCCATAGCCCTGTATCAATCCCCAAACTAATCCCACTGGCCCGCTCTCTCCCCATAGACCTGTATCAAACCCCAAACTAATCCCACTGCCCCGCTCTCTCCTCATAGTCCTGTATCAATCTCCAAACTAATTCCACTGCCCCGCTCTCTCCCCATAGTCCTATATCAATCCCCAAACTAATCCCACTGCCCCGCTCTCTCCCCATAGTCCTGTATCAATCCCCAAACTAATCCCACTGTCCCACTATCTCCCCATAGCCCTGTATCAATCTCGAAACTAATCCCACTGCCCCGCACTCTCCCCATAGCCCTGTATCAATCCCCAAACTAATCCCACTGCCCCGCTCACTCTCCATAGTCCTGTATCAATCCCCGAACTTATCCCACTGCCCCGCTCACTCCCCATAGCCCTGTATCAATCCCCAAACTAATCCCACTGCCCCGCTCTCTCCCCATAGTCCTGTATCAATCCCCAAACAAATCCCACTGCCCCGCACTCTCCCCATAGCCCTGTATCAATTCCCAAACTAATCCCACTGCCCCGCTCTCACCCCATAGTCCTGTATCAATCCCCAAACTAATCCCACAGCCCCGCTCTCTCCCCATAGACCTGTATCAAACCCCAAACTAATCCCACTGCCCCGCTCTCTCCCCTTGGTCCTGTATCAAACCCCAAACTAATCCCACTGCCCCACTCTCTCCCCATAGTCCTGTCTCAATCTCCAAACTAATCCCACTGCCCCGCTCTCTCCCCATAGTCCTGTATAAATCTCCAACCTAATCCCACTGCCCCGATCTCTCCCCATAGTGCTGTATCAAACCCAAAACTAATCCCACTGCCCCGCTCTCTCCCCATAGTCCTGTATTAATCCCCAAACTAATCCCACTGCCCCGCTCTCTCCCCATAGTCCTGTATCAATCCCCAAACTAATCCCACTGCCCCGCTCTCTCCCCATAGTCCTGTATCAATCCCCAAACTAATCCCACTGCCCCTCTCTCTCCTAATAGTCCTGTATCAATCGCCAAACTGATCCCACTGCCCCGCTCTCTCCCCATAGCCCTGTATCAATCCCCAAACTAATCCCACTGCCCCGCTCTCTCCCCATAGCCCTGTATCAATCCTCAAACTAATCCCACTGCCCCGATCTCTCCCCATAGTGCTGTATCAAACCCAAAACTAATCCCACTGCCCCGCTCTCTCCCCATAGTCCTGTATTAATCCCCAAACTAATCCCACTGTCCCGCTCTCTCCCCATAGTCCTGTATCAATCCCCAAACTAATCCCACTGCCCCGCTCTCTCCCCATAGTCCTGTATCAATCCCCAAACTAATCCCACTGCCCCTCTCTCTCCTAATAGTCCTGTATCAATCGCCAAACTGATCCCACTGCCCCGCTCTCTCCCCATATCCCTGTATCAATCCCCAAACGAATCCCACTGCCCCGCTCTCTCCCCATAGCCCTGTATCAATCCTCAAACTAATCCCACTGCCCCGATCTCTCCCCATAGTGCTGTATCAAACCCAAAACTAATCCCACTGCCCCGCTCTCTCCCCATAGTCCTGTATTAATCCCCAAACTAATCCCACTGTCCCGCTCTCTCCCCATAGTCCTGTATCAATCCCCAAACTAATCCCACTGCCCCGCTCTCTTCCCATAGTCCTGCATCAATCCCCAAACTAATCCCACTGCCCCTCTCTCTCCTAATAGTCCTGTATCAATCGCCAAACTGATCCCACTGCCCCGCTCTCTCCCCATAGCCCTGTATCAATCCCCAAACTAATCCCACTGCCCCGCTCTCTCCCCATAGCCCTGTATCAATCCCCAAACTAATCCCACTGCCCTGCTCTCTCCCCATAGTCCTGTATCAAACCCCAAACTAATCCCACTGCCCCGCTCTCTCCTCATAGTCCTGTATCAATCTCCAAACTAATCCCACTGCCCCGCTCTCTCCCCATAGTCAGATATCAATCCCCAAACTAATCCCACTGCCCCGCTCTCTCCCCATAATCTTGTATCAATCCCCAAACTAATCCCAATGCCCCACTCTCTCCACAGATCCCTGTATCAATCTGGAAACTAATCCCACTGCCCCGCTCTCTCCCCATAGCCCTGTATCAATCCCCAAACTAATCACACGGCCCCGCTCTCTCCCCATAGTCCTGTATCAATCCCCAAACTTATCCCACTGCCCCGCTCACTCCCCATAGCCCTGTATCAATCGCCAAACTAATCCCACTGTCCCGCTCTCTCCCCATAGTCCTGTATCAATCCCCAAACTAATTCCACTGCCCCGCACTCTCCCCATAGCCCTGTATCAATCCCCAAACTAATCCCACTGCCGCGCTCTCTCCCCATAGTCCTGTATCAATCCCCAAACTAATCCCACTGCCCCGATCTCTCCCCATAGTGCTGTATCAAACCCAAAACTAATCCCACTGCCCCGCTCTCTCCCCATAGTCCTGTATTAATTCCCAAACTAATCCCACTGCCCCGCTCTCTCCCCATTGTCCTGTATCAATCCCCAAACTAATCCCACTGCCCCGCTCTCTCCCCATAGTCCTGTATCAATGCCCAAACTAATCCCACTGCCCCGCTCTCTCCTAATAGTCCTGTATCAATCGCCAAACTGATCCCACTGCCCCGCTCTCTCCCCATAGCCCTGTATCAATCCCCAAACTAATCCCACTGCCCCGCTCTCTCCCCATCGCCCTGTATCAATCCCCAAACTAAACCCACTGCCCTGCTCTCTCCCCATAGTCCTGTATCAAACCCCAAACTAATCCCACTGCCCCGCTCTCTCCTCATAGTCCTGTATCAATCTCCAAACTAATCCCACTGCCCCGCTCTCTCCCCATAGTCAGATATAAATCCCCAAACTAATCCCACTGCCCCGCTCTCTCCCCATAATCCTGTATCATTCCCCAAACTAATCCCAATGCCCCACTCTCTCCCCAGATCCCTGTATCAATCTGGATACTAATCCCACTGCCCCGCTCTCTCCCCATAGCCCTGTATCAATCCCCAAACTAATCCCACTGCCCCGCTCTCTCCCCATAGACCTGTATCAATCCCCAAACTTATCCCACTGCCCCCCTCACTCCCCATAGCCCTGTATCAATCGCCAAACTAATCCCACTGCCCCGCTCTCTCCCCATAGTCCTGTATCAATCCCCAATCTAATCCCACTGCCCCGCACTCTCCCCATAGCCCTGTATCAATCCCCAAACTAATCCCACTGCCCCGCTCTCTCCCCATAGTCCTGTATCAATCCCCAAACTAATCCCACTGCCCCGCTCTTTCCCCATAGCCCTGTATCAAACCCCAAACTAATCCCACTGCCCCGCTCTCTCCACTTGGTCCTGTATCAATCCCCAAACTAATCCCACTGCCCCGCTCTCTCCCCATAGTCCTGTATCAATCCCCAAACAAATCCCACTGCCCCGCACTCTCCCCATAGCCCTGTATCAATTCCCAAACTAATCCCACTGCCCCGCTCTCACCCCATAGTCCTGTATCAATCCCCAAACTAATCCCACTGCCCCGCTCTCTCCCCATAGACCTGTATCAAACCCCAAACTAATCCCACTGCCCCGCTCTCTCCCCTTGGTCCTGTTTCAAACCCCAAACTAATCCCACTGCCCCACTCTCTCCCCATAGTCCTGTATCAATCTCCAAACTAATCCCACTGCCCCACTCTCTCCCCATAGTCCTGTATAAATCTCCAACCTAATCCCACTGCCCCGATCTCTCCCCATAGTGCTGTATCAAACCCAATACTAATCCCACTGCCCCGCTCTCTCCCCATAGTCCTGTATTAATCCCCAAACTAATCCCACTGCGCCGCTCTCTCCCCATAGTCCTGTATCAATCCCCAAACTAATCCCACTGCCCCGCTCTCTCCCCATAGTCCTGTATCAATCACCAAACTAATCCCACTGCCCCTCTCTCTCCTAATAGCCCTGTATCAATCCCCAAACTACACTGCCCCGCTATCTCCCCATAGCCCTGTATCAATCCCCAAACTAATCCCACTGCCCTGCTCTCTCCCCATAGTCCTGTATCAAACCCCAAACTAATCCCACTGCCCCGCTCTCTCCTCATAGTCCTGTATCAATCTCCAAACTAATCCCACTGCCCCGCTCTCTCCCCATAGTCAGATATCAATCCCCAAACTAATGCCACTGCCCCGCTCTCTCCCCATAATCCTGTATCAATCCCCAAACTAATCCCAATGCCCCACTCTCTCCACAGATCCCTGTATCAATCTGGAAACTAATCCCACTGCCCCGCTCTCTCCCCATAGCCCTGTATCAATCCCCAAACTAATCCCACGGCCCCGCTCTCTCCCCATAGTCCTGTATCAATCCCCAAACTTATCCCACTGCCCCGCTCACTCCCCATAGCCCTGTATCAATCGCCAAACTAATCCCACTGTCCCGCTCTCTCCCCATAGTCCTGTATCAATCCCCAAACTAATCCCACTGCCCCGCACTCTCCCCATAGCCCTGTATCAATCCCCAAACTAATCCCACTGCCCCGCTCTCTCCCCATAGTCCTGTATCAATCCCCAAACTAATCCCACTGCCCCGATCTCTCCCCATAGTGCTGTATAAAACCCAAAACTAATCCCACTGCCCCGCTCTCTCCCCATAGTCCTGTATTAATTCCCAAACTAATCCCACTGCCCCGCTCTCTCCCCATAGTCCTGTATCAATCCCCAAACTAATCCCACTGCCCCGCTCTCTCCCCATAGTCCTGTATCAATCCCCAAACTAATCCCACTGCCCCGCTCTCTCCTAATAGTCCTGTATCAATCGCCAAACTGATCCCACTGCCCCGCTCTCTCCCCATAGTCCTGTATCAATCGCCAAACTGATCCCACTGCCCCGCTCTCTCCCCATAGCCCTGTATGAATCCCCAAACAAATCCCACTGCCCCGCACTCTCCTCATAGCCCTGTATCAATTCCCAAACTAATCCCACTGCCCCGCTCTCACCCCATAGTCCTGTATCATTCCCCAAACTAATCCCACTGCCCCGCTCTCTCCCCATAGACCTGTATCAAGCCCCAAACTAATTCCACTGCCCCGCTCTCTCCCCTTGGTCCTGTATCAAACCCCAAACTAATCCCACTGCCCCACTCTCTCCCCATAGTCCTGTATCAATCTCCAAACTAATCCCACTGCCCCGCTCTCTCCCCATAGTCCAGTATAAATCTCCAACCTAATCCCACTGCCCCGATCTCTCCCCATAGTGCTGTATCAAACCCAAAACTAATCCCACTGCCCCGCTCTCTCCCCATAGTCCTGTATTAATCCCCAAACTAATCCCACTGCCCCGCTCTCTCCCCATAGTCCTGTATCAATCCCCTAACTAATCCCACTGACCCGCTCTCTCCCCATAGTCCTGTATCAATCCCCAAACTAATCCCACTGCCCCGCTCTCTCCTAATAGTCCTGTATCAATCGCCAAACTGATCCCACTGCCCCGCTCTCTCCCCATAGCCCTGTATCAATCCCCAAACTAATCCCACTGCCCCGCTCTCTCCCCATAGTCCTGTATCAATCGCCAAACTAATCCCACGGCCCCGCTCTCTCCCCATAGTCCTGTATCAATCCCCAAACTAATCCCACTGCCCCGCTCTCTCCTAATAGTCCTGTATCAATCGCCAAACTGATCCCACTGCCCCGCTCTCTCCCCATAGCCCTGTTTCAATCCCCAAACTAATCCCACTGCCCCACTCTCTCCCCATAGTCCTGTATCAATCCCCAAACTAATCTCGAAACTAATCCCACTGCCCCGCTCTCTCCCCATAGTCCTTTATCAAACCCCAAACTAATCCCACTGCCCCACTCTCTCCCCACAGTCCTGTATCAATCCCCAAACTAATCCCACTGCCCCGCTCTCTCCCCATCGTCCTGGATCAATCCCCAAACTAATCCCACTGCCCCGCTCTCTCAACATAGTCCTGTATCAATCCCCAAACTAATCCCACGGCCCTGCTCTCTCCCCATAGTCCTGTATCAATCCCCAAACTAATCCCACTGCCCCGCTCTCTCCCCATCGTCCTGTATCAATCTCGAAACTAATCCCACTGCCCCGCTCTCTCCCCATAGTCCTGTATCAATCTCTAAACTAATCCCTTTGCCCCGCTCTCTCCCCATAGTCCTCTATAAAACCCCAAACTAATCCCACTGCCCCGCTCTCTCCCCTTGGTCCTTTATCAAACCCCAAACTAATCCCACTGCCCCACTCTCTCCACATAGTCCTGTATCAATCCCCAAACTAATCCCACAGCCCCGCTCTCTCCCCATAGTCCTGGATCAATCCCCAAACTAATCCCACTGCCCCGCTCTCTCCCCATAGTCCTGTATCAATCCCCAAACTAATCCCACGGCCCTGCTCTCTCCCCACAATCCTGTATCAAACCCCAAACTAATCCCACTGCCCCGATCTCTCCCCATAGTGCTGTATCAAACCCAAAACTAATCCCACTGCCCCGCTCTCTCCCCATAGTCCTGTATTAATCCCCAAACTAATCCCACTGCCCCGCTCTCTCCCCATAGTCCTGTATCAATCCCCAAACTAATCCCACTGCCCCGCTCTCTCCCCATAGTCCTGTATCAATCCCCAAACTAATCCCACTGCCCCTCTCTCTCCTAATAGTCCTGTATCAATCGCCAAACTGATCCCACTGCCCCGCTCTCTCCCCATAGCCCTGTATCAATCCCCAAACTAATCCCACTGCCCCGCTCTCTCCCCATAGCCCTGTATCAATCCCCAAACTAATCCCACTGGCCCGCTCTCTCCCCATAGACCTGTATCAAACCCCAAACTAATCCCACTGCCCCGCTCTCTCCTCATAGTCCTGTATCAATCTCCAAACTAATTCCACTGCCCCGCTCTCTCCCCATAGTCCTATATCAATCCCCAAACTAATCCCACTGCCCCGCTCTCTCCCCATAGTCCTGTATCAATCCCCAAACTAATCCCACTGCCCCACTATCTCCCCATAGCCCTGTATCAATCTCGAAACTAATCCCACTGCCCCGCACTCTCCCCATAGCCCTGTATCAATCCCCAAACTAATCCCACTGCCCCGCTCACTCTCCATAGTCCTGTATCAATCCCCGAACTTATCCCACTGCCCCGCTCACTCCCCATAGCCCTGTATCAATCCCCAAACTAATCCCACTGCCCCGCTCTCTCCCCATAGTCCTGTATCAATCCCCAAACAAATCCCACTGCCCCGCACTCTCCCCATAGCCCTGTATCAATTCCCAAACTAATCCCACTGCCCCGCTCTCACCCCATAGTCCTGTATCAATCCCCAAACTAATCCCACAGCCCCGCTCTCTCCCCATAGACCTGTATCAAACCCCAAACTAATCCCACTGCCCCGCTCTCTCCCCTTGGTCCTGTATCAAACCCCAAACTAATCCCACTGCCCCACTCTCTCCCCATAGTCCTGTCTCAATCTCCAAACTAATCCCACTGCCCCGCTCTCTCCCCATAGTCCTGTATAAATCTCCAACCTAATCCCACTGCCCCGATCTCTCCCCATAGTGCTGTATCAAACCCAAAACTAATCCCACTGCCCCGCTCTCTCCCCATAGTCCTGTATTAATCCCCAAACTAATCCCACTGCCCCGCTCTCTCCCCATAGTCCTGTATCAATCCCCAAACTAATCCCACTGCCCCGCTCTCTCCCCATAGTCCTGTATCAATCCCCAAACTAATCCCACTGCCCCTCTCTCTCCTAATAGTCCTGTATCAATCGCCAAACTGATCCAACTGCCCCGCTCTCTCCCCATAGCCCTGTATCAATCCCCAAACTAATCCCACTGCCCCGCTCTCTCCCCATAGCCCTGTATCAATCCTCAAACTAATCCCACTGCCCCGATCTCTCCCCATAGTGCTGTATCAAACCCAAAACTAATCCCACTGCCCCGCTCTCTCCCCATAGTCCTGTATTAATCCCCAAACTAATCCCACTGTCCCGCTCTCTCCCCATAGTCCTGTATCAATCCCCAAACTAATCCCACTGCCCCGCTCTCTCCCCATAGTCCTGTATCAATCCCCAAACTAATCCCACTGCCCCTCTCTCTCCTAATAGTCCTGTATCAATCGCCAAACTGATCCCACTGCCCCGCTCTCTCCCCATATCCCTGTATCAATCCCCAAACTAATCCCACTGCCCCGCTCTCTCCCCATAGCCCTGTATCAATCCTCAAACTAATCCCACTGCCCCGATCTCTCCCTATAGTGCTGTATCAAACCCAAAACTAATCCCACTGCCCCGCTCTCTCCCCATAGTCCTGTATTAATCCCCAAACTAATCCCACTGTCCCGCTCTCTCCCCATAGTCCTGTATCAATCCCCAAACTAATCCCACTGCCCCGCTCTCTCCCCATAGTCCTGTATCAATCCCCAAACTAATCCCACTGCCCCTCTCTCTCCTAATAGTCCTGTATCAATCGCCAAACTGATCCCACTGCCCCGCTCTCTCCCCATAGCCCTGTATCAATCCCCAAACTAATCCCACTGCCCCGCTCTCTCCCCATAGCCCTGTATCAATCCCCAAACTAATCCCACTGCCCTGCTCTCTCCCCATAGTCCTGTATCAAACCCCAAACTAATCCCACTGCCCCGCTCTCTCCTCATAGTCCTGTATCAATCTCCAAACTAATCCCACTGCCCCGCTCTCTCCCCATAGTCAGATATCAATCCCCAAACTAATCCCACTGCCCCGCTCTCTCCCCATAATCTTGTATCAATCCCCAAACTAATCCCAATGCCCCACTCTCTCCACAGATCCCTGTATCAATCTGGAAACTAATCCCACTGCCCCGCTCTCTCCCCATAGCCCTGTATCAATCCCCAAACTAATCACACGGCCCCGCTCTCTCCCCATAGTCCTGTATCAATCCCCAAACTTATCCCACTGCCCCGCTCACTCCCCATCGTCCTGTATCAATCTCGAAACTAATCCCACTGCCCCGCTCTCTCCCCATAGTCCTGTATCAATCTCTAAACTAATCCCTTTGCCCCGCTCTCTCCCCATAGTCCTCTATAAAACCCCAAACTAATCCCACTGCCCCGCTCTCTCCCCTTGGTCCTTTATCAAACCCCAAACTAATCCCACTGCCCCACTCTCTCCACATAGTCCTGTATCAATCCCCAAACTAATCCCACAGCCCCGCTCTCTCCCCATAGTCCTGGATCAATCCCCAAACTAATCCCACTGCCCCGCTCTCTCCCCATAGTCCTGTATCAATCCCCAAACTAATCCCACGGCCCTGCGCTCTCCCCACAATCCTGTATCAAACCCCAAACTAATCCCACTGCCCCGATCTCTCCCCATAGTGCTGTATCAAACCCAAAACTAATCCCACTGCCCCGCTCTCTCCCCATAGTCCTGTATTAATCCCCAAACTAATCCCACTGCCCCGCTCTCTCCCCATAGTCCTGTATCAATCCCCAAACTAATCCCACTGCCCCGCTCTCTCCCCATAGTCCTGTATCAATCCCCAAACTAATCCCACTGCCCCTCTCTCTCCTAATAGTCCTGTATCAATCGCCAAACTGATCCCACTGCCCCGCTCTCTCCCCATAGCCCTGTATCAATCCCCAAACTAATCCCACTGCCCCGCTCTCTCCCCATAGCCCTGTATCAATCCCCAAACTAATCCCACTGGCCCGCTCTCTCCCCATAGACCTGTATCAAACCCCAAACTAATCCCACTGCCCCGCTCTCTCCTCATAGTCCTGTATCAATCTCCAAACTAATTCCACTGCCCCGCTCTCTCCCCATAGTCCTATATCAATCCCCAAACTAATCCCACTGCCCCGCTCTCTCCCCATAGTCCTGTATCAATCCCCAAACTAATCCCACTGCCCCACTATCTCCCCATAGCCCTGTATCAAACTCGAAACTAATCCCACTGCCCCGCACTCTCCCCATAGCCCTGTATCAATCCCCAAACTAATCCCACTGCCCCGCTCACTCTCCATAGTCCTGTATCAATCCCCGAACTTATCCCACTGCCCCGCTCACTCCCCATAGCCCTGTATCAATCCCCAAACTAATCCCACTGCCCCGCTCTCTCCCCATAGTCCTGTATCAATCCCCAAACAAATCCCACTGCCCCGCACTCTCCCCATAGCCCTGTATCAATTCCCAAACTAATCCCACTGCCCCGCTCTCACCCCATAGTCCTGTATCAATCCCCAAACTAATCCCACAGCCCCGCTCTCTCCCCATAGACCTGTATCAAACCCCAAACTAATCCCACTGCCCCGCTCTCTCCCCTTGGTCCTGTATCAAACCCCAAACTAATCCCACTGCCCCACTCTCTCCCCATAGTCCTGTCTCAATCTCCAAACTAATCCCACTGCCCCGCTCTCTCCCCATAGTCCTGTATAAATCTCCAACCTAATCCCACTGCCCCGATCTCTCCCCATAGTGCTGTATCAAACCCAAAACTAATCCCACTGCCCCGCTCTCTCCCCATAGTCCTGTATTAATCCCCAAACTAATCCCACTGCCCCGCTCTCTCCCCATAGTCCTGTATCAATCCCCAAACTAATCCCACTGCCCCGCTCTCTCCCCATAGTCCTGTATCAATCCCCAAACTAATCCCACTGCCCCTCTCTCTCCTAATAGTCCTGTATCAATCGCCAAACTGATCCCACTGCCCCGCTCTCTCCCCATAGCCCTGTATCAATCCCCAAACTAATCCCACTGCCCCGCTCTCTCCCCATAGTCCTGTATCAATCCCCAAACTAATCCCACTGCCCCGCTCTCTCCCCATAGTCCTGTATCAATCCCCAAACTAATCCCACTGCCCCTCTCTCTCCTAATAGTCCTGTATCAATCGCCAAACTGATCCCACTGCCCCGCTCTCTCCCCATAGTGCTGTATCAAACCCAAAACTAATCCCACTGCCCCGCTCTCTCCCCATAGTCCTGTATTAATCCCCAAACTAATCCCACTGTCCCGCTCTCTCCCCATAGTCCTGTATCAATCCCCAAACTAATCCCACTGCCCCGCTCTCTCCCCATAGTCCTGTATCAATCCCCAAACTAATCCCACTGCCCCTCTCTCTCCTAATAGTCCTGTATCAATCGCCAAACTGATCCCACTGCCCCGCTCTCTCCCCATATCCCTGTATCAATCCCCAAACTAATCCCACTGCCCCGCTCTCTCCCCATAGCCCTGTATCAATCCTCAAACTAATCCCACTGCCCCGATCTATCCCCATAGTGCTGTATCAAACCCAAAACTAATCCCACTGCCCCGCTCTCTCCCCATAGTCCTGTATTAATCCCCAAACTAATCCCACTGTCCCGCTCTCTCCCCATAGTCCTGTATCAATCCCCAAACTAATCCCACTGCCCCGCTCTCTTCCCATAGTCCTGTATCAATCCCCAAACTAATCCCACTGCCCCTCTCTCTCCTAATAGTCCTGTATCAATCGCCAAACTGATCCCACTGCCCCGCTCTCTCCCCATAGCCCTGTATCAATCCCCAAACTAATCCCACTGCCCCGCTCTCTCCCCATAGCCCTGTATCAATCCCCAAACTAATCCCACTGCCCTGCTCTCTCCCCATAGTCCTGTATCAAACCCCAAACTAATCCCACTGCCCCGCTCTCTCCTCATAGTCCTGTATCAATCTCCAAACTAATCCCACTGCCCCGCTCTCTCCCCATAGTCAGATATCAATCCCCAAACTAATCCCACTGCCCCGCTCTCTCCCCATAATCTTGTATCAATCCCCAAACTAATCCCAATGCCCCACTCTCTCCACAGATCCCTGTATCAATCTGGAAACTAATCCCACTGCCCCGCTCTCTCCCCATAGCCCTGTATCAATCCCCAAACTAATCACACGGCCCCGCTCTCTCCCCATAGTCCTGTATCAATCCCCAAACTTATCCCACTGCCCCGCTCACTCCCCATAGCCCTGTATCAATCGCCAAACTAATCCCACTGTCCCGCTCTCTCCCCATAGTCCTGTATCAATCCCCAAACTAATTCCACTGCCCCGCACTCTCCCCATAGCCCTGTATCAATCCCCAAACTAATCCCACTGCCCCGCTCTCTCCCCATAGTCCTGTATCAATCCCCAAACTAATCCCACTGCCCCGATCTCTCCCCATAGTGCTGTATCAAACCCAAAACTAATCCCACTGCCCCGCTCTCTCCCCATAGTCCTGTATTAATTCCCAAACTAATCCCACTGCCCCGCTCTCTCCCCATTGTCCTGTATCAATCCCCAAACTAATCCCACTGCCCCGCTCTCTCCCCATAGTCCTGTATCAATGCCCAAACTAATCCCACTGCCCCGCTCTCTCCTAATAGTCCTGTATCAATCGCCAAACTGATCCCACTGCCCCGCTCTCTCCCCATAGCCCTGTATCAATCCCCAAACTAATCCCACTGCCCCGCTCTCTCCCCATCGCCCTGTATCAATCCCCAAACTAAACCCACTGCCCTGCTCTCTCCCCATAGTCCTGTATCAAACCCCAAACTAATCCCACTGCCCCGCTCTCTCCTCATAGTCCTGTATCAATCTCCAAACTAATCCCACTGCCCCGCTCTCTCCCCATAGTCAGATATAAATCCCCAAACTAATCCCACTGCCCCGCTCTCTCCCCATAATCCTGTATCATTCCCCAAACTAATCCCAATGCCCCACTCTCTCCCCAGATCCCTGTATCAATCTGGATACTAATCCCACTGCCCCGCTCTCTCCCCATAGCCCTGTATCAATCCCCAAACTAATCCCACTGCCCCGCTCTCTCCCCATAGACCTGTATCAATCCCCAAACTTATCCCACTGCCCCCCTCACTCCCCATAGCCCTGTATCAATCGCCAAACTAATCCCACTGCCCCGCTCTCTCCCCATAGTCCTGTATCAATCCCCAATCTAATCCCACTGCCCCGCACTCTCCCCATAGCCCTGTATCAATCCCCAAACTAATCCCACTGCCCCGCTCTCTCCCCATAGTCCTGTATCAATCCCCAAACTAATCCCACTGCCCCGCTCTTTCCCCATAGCCCTGTATCAAACCCCAAACTAATCCCACTGCCCCGCTCTCTCCACTTGGTCCTGTATCAATCCCCAAACTAATCCCACTGCCCCGCTCTCTCCCCATAGTCCTGTATCAATCCCCAAACAAATCCCACTGCCCCGCACTCTCCCCATAGCCCTGTATCAATTCCCAAACTAATCCCACTGCCCCGCTCTCACCCCATAGTCCTGTATCAATCCCCAAACTAATCCCACTGCCCCGCTCTCTCCCCATAGACCTGTATCAAACCCCAAACTAATCCCACTGCCCCGCTCTCTCCCCTTGGTCCTGTTTCAAACCCCAAACTAATCCCACTGCCCCACTCTCTCCCCATAGTCCTGTATCAATCTCCAAACTAATCCCACTGCCCCACTCTCTCCCCATAGTCCTGTATAAATCTCCAACCTAATCCCACTGCCCCGATCTCTCCCCATAGTGCTGTATCAAACCCAAAACTAATCCCACTGCCCCGCTCTCTCCCCATAGTCCTGTATTAATCCCCAAACTAATCCCACTGCCCCGCTCTCTCCCCATAGTCCTGTATCAATCCCCAAACTAATCCCACTGCCCCGCTCTCTCCCCATAGTCCTGTATCAATCACCAAACTAATCCCACTGCCCCTCTCTCTCCTAATAGCCCTGTATCAATCCCCAAACTACACTGCCCCGCTATCTCCCCATAGCCCTGTATCAATCCCCAAACTAATCCCACTGCCCTGCTCTCTCCCCATAGTCCTGTATCAAACCCCAAACTAATCCCACTGCCCCGCTCTCTCCTCATAGTCCTGTATCAATCTCCAAACTAATCCCACTGCCCCGCTCTCTCCCCATAGTCAGATATCAATCCCCAAACTAATGCCACTGCCCCGCTCTCTCCCCATAATCCTGTATCAATCCCCAAACTAATCCCAATGCCCCACTCTCTCCACAGATCCCTGTATCAATCTGGAAACTAATCCCACTGCCCCGCTCTCTCCCCATAGCCCTGTATCAATCCCCAAACTAATCCCACGGCCCCGCTCTCTCCCCATAGTCCTGTATCAATCCCCAAACTTATCCCACTGCTCCGCTCACTCCCCATAGCCCTGTATCAATCGCCAAACTAATCCCACTGTCCCGCTCTCTCCCCATAGTCCTGTATCAATCCCCAAACTAATCCCACTGCCCCGCACTCTCCCCATAGCCCTGTATCAATTCCCAAACTAATCCCACTGCCCCGCTCTCTCCCCATAGTCCTGTATCAATCCCCAAACTAATCCCACTGCCCCGATCTCTCCCCATAGTGCTGTATAAAACCCAAAACTAATCCCACTGCCCCGCTCTCTCCCCATAGTCCTGTATTAATTCCCAAACTAATCCCACTGCCCCGCTCTCTCCCCATAGTCCTGTATCAATCCCCAAACTAATCCCACTGCCCCGCTCTCTCCCCATAGTCCTGTATCAATCCCCAAACTAATCCCACTGCCCCGCTCTCTCCTAATAGTCCTGTATCAATCGCCAAACTGATCCCACTGCCCCGCTCTCTCCCCATAGTCCTGTATCAATCGCCAAACTGATCCCACTGCCCCGCTCTCTCCCCATAGCCCTGTATGAATCCCCAAACAAATCCCACTGCCCCGCACTCTCCTCATAGCCCTGTATCAATTCCCAAACTAATCCCACTGCCCCGCTCTCACCCCATAGTCCTGTATCATTCCCCAAACTAATCCCACTGCCCCGCTCTCTCCCCATAGACCTGTATCAAGCCCCAAACTAATTCCACTGCCCCGCTCTCTCCCCTTGGTCCTGTATCAAACCCCAAACTAATCCCACTGCCCCACTCTCTCCCCATAGTCCTGTATCAATCTCCAAACTAATCCCACTGCCCCGCTCTCTCCCCATAGTCCTGTTTAAATCTCCAACCTAATCCCACTGCCCCGATCTCTCCCCATAGTGCTGTATCAAACCCAAAACTAATCCCACTGCCCCGCTCTCTCCCCATAGTCCTGTATTAATCCCCAAACTAATCCCACTGCCCCGCTCTCTCCCCATAGTCCTGTATCAATCCCCTAACTAATCCCACTGACCCGCTCTCTCCCCATAGTCCTGTATCAATCCCCAAACTAATCCCACTGCCCCGCTCTCTCCTAATAGTCCTGTATCAATCGCCAAACTGATCCCACTGCCCCGCTCTCTCCCCATAGCCCTGTATCAATCCCCAAACTAATCCCACTGCCCCGCTCTCTCCCCATAGTCCTGTATCAATCGCCAAACTAATCCCACGGCCCCGCTCTCTCCCCATAGTCCTGTATCAATCCCCAAACTAATCCCACTGCCCCGCTCTCTCCTAATAGTCCTGTATCAATCGCCAAACTGATCCCACTGCCCCGCTCTCTCCCCATAGCCCTGTTTCAATCCCCAAACTAATCCCACTGCCCCACTCTCTCCCCATAGTCCTGTATCAATCCCCAACCTAATCTCGAAACTAATCCCACTGCCCCGCTCTCTCCCCATAGTCCTTTATCAAACCCCAAACTAATCCCACTGCCCCACTCTCTCCCCACAGTCCTGTATCAATCCCCAAACTAATCCCACTGCCCCGCTCTCTCCCCATCGTCCTGGATCAATCCCCAAACTAATCCCACTGCCCCGCTCTCTCCCCATAGTCCTGTATCAATCCCCAAACTAATCCCACGGCCCTGCTCTCTCCCCATAGTCCTGTATCAATCCCCAAACTAATCCCACTGCCCCGCTCTCTCCCCATCGTCCTGTATCAATCTCGAAACTAATCCCACTGCCCCGCTCTCTCCCCATAGTCCTGTATCAATCTCTAAACTAATCCCTTTGCCCCGCTCTCTCCCCATAGTCCTCTATAAAACCCCAAACTAATCCCACTGCCCCGCTCTCTCCCCTTGGTCCTTTATCAAACCCCAAACTAATCCCACTGCCCCACTCTCTCCACATATTCCTGTATCAATCCCCAAACTAATCCCACAGCCCCGCTCTCTCCCCATAGTCCTGGATCAATCCCCAAACTAATCCCACTGCCCCGCTCTCTCCCCATAGTCCTGTATCAATCCCCAAACTAATCCCACGGCCCTGCTCTCTCCCCACAATCCTGTATCAAACCCCAAACTAATCCCACTGCCCCGATCTCTCCCCATAGTGCTGTATCAAACCCAAAACTAATCCCACTGCCCCGCTCTCTCCCCATAGTCCTGTATTAATCGCCAAACTAATCCCACTGCCCCGCTCTCTCCCCATAGTCCTGTATCAATCCCCAAACTAATCCCACTGCCCCGCTCTCTCCCCATAGTCCTGTATCAATCCCCAAACTAATCCCACTGCCCCTCTCTCTCCTAATAGTCCTGTATCAATCGCCAAACTGATCCCACTGCCCCGCTCTCTCCCCATAGCCCTGTATCAATCCCCAAACTAATCCCACTGCCCCGCTCTCTCCCCATAGCCCTGTATCAATCCCCAAACTAATCCCACTGGCCCGCTCTCTCCCCATAGACCTGTATCAAACCCCAAACTAATCCCACTGCCCCGCTCTCTCCTCATAGTCCTGTATCAATCTCCAAACTAATTCCACTGCCCCGCTCTCTCCCCATAGTCCTATATCAATCCCCAAACTAATCCCATTGCCCCGCTCTCTCCCCATAGTCCTGTATCAATCCCCAAACTAATCCCACTGCCCCACTATCTCCCCATAGCCCTGTATCAATCTCGAAACTAATCCCACTGCCCCGCACTCTCCCCATAGCCCTGTATCAATCCCCAAACTAATCCCACTGCCCCGCTCACTCTCCATAGTCCTGTATCAATCCCCGAACTTATCCCACTGCCCCGCTCACTCCCCATAGCCCTGTATCAATCCCCAAACTAATCCCACTGCCCCGCTCTCTCCCCATAGTCCTGTATCAATCCCCAAACAAATCCCACTGCCCCGCACTCTCCCCATAGCCCTGTATCAATTCCCAAACTAATCCCACTGCCCCGCTCGCACCCCATAGTCCTGTATCAATCCCCAAACTAATCCCACAGCCCCGCTCTCTCCCCATAGACCTGTATCAAACCCCAAACTAATCCCACTGCCCCGCTCTCTCCCCTTGGTCCTGTATCAAACCCCAAACTAATCCCACTGCCCCACTCTCTCCCCATAGTCCTGTCTCAATCTCCAAACTAATCCCACTGCCCCGCTCTCTCCCCATAGTCCTGTATAAATCTCCAACCTAATCCCACTGCCCCGATCTCTCCCCATAGTGCTGTATCAAACCCAAAACTAATCCCACTGCCCCGCTCTCTCCCCATAGTCCTGTATTAATCCCCAAACTAATCCCACTGCCCCGCTCTCTCCCCATAGTCCTGTATCAATCCCCAAACTAATCCCACTGCCCCGCTCTCTCCCCATAGTCCTGTATCAATCCCCAAACTAATCCCACTGCCCCTCTCTCTCCTAATAGTCCTGTATCAATCGCCAAACTGATCCCACTGCCCCGCTCTCTCCCCATAGCCCTGTATCAATCCCCAAACTAATCCCACTGCCCCGCTCTCTCCCCATAGCCCTGTATCAATCCTCAAACTAATCCCACTGCCCCGATCTCTCCCCATAGTGCTGTATCAAACCCAAAACTAATCCCACTGCCCCGCTCTCTCCCCATAGTCCTGTATTAATCCCCAAACTAATCCCACTGTCCCGCTCTCTCCCCATAGTCCTGTATCAATCCCCAAACTAATCCCACTGCCCCGCTCTCTCCCCATAGTCCTGTATCAATCCCCAAACTAATCCCACTGCCCCTCTCTCTCCTAATAGTCCTGTATCAATCGCCAAACTGATCCCACTGCCCCGCTCTCTCCCCATATCCCTGTATCAATCCCCAAACTAATCCCACTGCCCCGCTCTCTCCCCATAGCCCTGTATCAATCCTCAAACTAATCCCACTGCCCCGATCTCTCCCCATAGTGCTGTATCAAACCCAAAACTAATCCCACTGCCCCGCTCTCTCCCCATAGTCCTGTATTAATCCCCAAACTAATCCCACTGTCCCGCTCTCTCCCCATAGTCCTGTATCAATCCCCAAACTAATCCCACTGCCCCGCTCTCTCCCCATAGTCCTGTATCAATCCCCAAACTAATCCCACTGCCCCTCTCTCTCCTAATAGTCCTGTATCAATCGCCAAACTGATCCCACTGCCCCGCTCTCTCCCCATAGCCCTGTATCAATCCCCAAACTAATCCCACTGCCCCGCTCTCTCCCCATAGCCCTGTATCAATCCCCAAACTAATCCCACTGCCCTGCTCTCTCCCCATAGTCCTGTATCAAACCCCAAACTAATCCCACTGCCCCGCTCTCTCCTCATAGTCCTGTATCAATCTCCAAACTAATCCCACTGCCCCGCTCTCTCCCCATAGTCAGATATCAATCCCCAAACTAATCCCACTGCCCCGCTCTCTCCCCATAATCTTGTATCAATCCCCAAACTAATCCCAATGCCCCACTCTCTCCACAGATCCCTGTATCAATCTGGAAACTAATCCCACTGCCCCGCTCTCTCCCCATAGCCCTGTATCAATCCCCAAACTAATCACACGGCCCCGCTCTCTCCCCATAGTCCTGTATCAATCCCCAAACTTATCCCACTGCCCCGCTCACTCCCCATAGCCCTGTATCAATCGCCAAACTAATCCCACTGTCCCGCTCTCTCCCCATAGTCCTGTATCAATCCCCAAACTAATTCCACTGCCCCGCACTCTCCCCATAGCCCTGTATCAATCCCCAAACTAATCCCACTGCCCCGCTCTCTCCCCATAGTCCTGTATCAATCCCCAAACTAATCCCACTGCCCCGATCTCTCCCCATAGTGCTGTATCAAACCCAAAACTAATCCCACTGCCCCGCTCTCTCCCCATAGTCCTGTATTAATTCCCAAACTAATCCCACTGCCCCGCTCTCTCCCCATAGTCCTGTATCAATCCCCAAACTAATCCCACTGCCCCGCTCTCTCCCCATAGTCCTGTATCAATGCCCAAACTAATCCCACTGCCCCGCTCTCTCCTAATAGTCCTGTATCAATCGCCAAACTGATCCCACTGCCCCGCTCTCTCCCCATAGCCCTGTATCAATCCCCAAACTAATCCCACTGCCCCGCTCTCTCCCCATCGCCCTGTATCAATCCCCAAACTAAACCCACTGCCCTGCTCTCTCCCCATAGTCCTGTATCAAACTCCAAACTAATCCCACTGCCCCGCTCTCTCCTCATAGTCCTGTATCAATCTCCAAACTAATCCCACTGCCCCGCTCTCTCCCCATAGTCAGATATAAATCCCCAAACTAATCCCACTGCCCCGCTCTCTCCCCATAATCCTGTATCATTCCCCAAACTAATCCCAATGCCCCACTCTCTCCCCAGATCCCTGTATCAATCTGGATACTAATCCCACTGCCCCGCTCTCTCCCCATAGCCCTGTATCAATCCCCAAACTAATCCCACTGCCCCGCTCTCTCCCCATAGACCTGTATCAATCCCCAAACTTATCCCACTGCCCCCCTCACTCCCCATAGCCCTGTATCAATCGCCAAACTAATCCCACTGCCCCGCTCTCTCCCCATAGTCCTGTATCAATCCCCAATCTAATCCCACTGCCCCGCACTCTCCCCATAGCCCTGTATCAATCCCCAAACTAATCCCACTGCCCCGCTCTCTCCCCATAGTCCTGTATCAATCCCCAAACTAATCCCACTGCCCCGCTCTTTCCCCATAGCCCTGTATCAAACCCCAAACTAATCCCACTGCCCCGCTCTCTCCACTTGGTCCTGTATCAATCCCCAAACTAATCCCACTGCCCCGCTCTCTCCCCATAGTCCTGTATCAATCCCCAAACAAATCCCACTGCCCCGCACTCTCCCCATAGCCCTGTATCAATTCCCAAACTAATCCCACTGCCCCGCTCTCACCCCATAGTCCTGTATCAATCCCCAAACTAATCCCACTGCCCCGCTCTCTCCCCATAGACCTGTATCAAACCCCAAACTAATCCCACTGCCCCGCTCTCTCCCCTTGGTCCTGTATCAAACCCCAAACTAATCCCACTGCCCCACTCTCTCCCCATAGTCCTGTATCAATCTCCAAACTAATCCCACTGCCCCACTCTCTCCCCATAGTCCTGTATAAATCTCCAACCTAATCCCACTGCCCCGATCTCTCCCCATAGTGCTGTATCAAACCCAAAACTAATCCCACTGCCCCGCTCTCTCCCCATAGTCCTGTATTAATCCCCAAACTAATCCCACTGCCCCGCTCTCTCCCCATAGTCCTGTATCAATCCCCAAACTAATCCCACTGCCCCGCTCTCTCCCCATAGTCCTGTATCAATCACCAAACTAATCCCACTGCCCCTCTCTCTCCTAATAGCCCTGTATCAATCCCCAAACTACACTGCCCCGCTATCTCCCCATAGCCCTGTATCAATTCCCAAACTAATCCCACTGCCCTGCTCTCTCCCCATAGTCCTGTATCAAACCCCAAACTAATCCCACTGCCCCGCTCTCTCCTCATAGTCCTGTATCAATCTCCAAACTAATCCCACTGCCCCGCTCTCTCCCCATAGTCAGATATCAATCCCCAAACTAATGCCACTGCCCCGCTCTCTCCCCATAATCCTGTATCAATCCCCAAACTAATCCCAATGCCCCACTCTCTCCACAGATCCCTGTATCAATCTGGAAACTAATCCCACTGCCCCGCTCTCTCCCCATAGCCCTGTATCAATCCCCAAACTAATCCCACGGCCCCGCTCTCTCCCCATAGTCCTGTATCAATCCCCAAACTTATCCCACTGCCCCGCTCACTCCCCATAGCCCTGTATCAATCGCCAAACTAATCCCACTGTCCCGCTCTCTCCCCATAGTCCTGTATCAATCCCCAAACTAATCCCACTGCCCCGCACTCTCCCCATAGCCCTGTATCAATCCCCAAACTAATCCCACTGCCCCGCTCTCTCCCCATAGTCCTGTATCAATCCCCAAACTAATCCCACTGCCCCGATCTCTCCCCATAGTGCTGTATAAAACCCAAAACTAATCCCACTGCCCCGCTCTCTCCCCATAGTCCTGTATTAATTCCCAAACTAATCCCACTGCCCCGCTCTCTCCCCATAGTCCTGTATCAATCCCCAAACTAATCCCACTGCCCCGCTCTCTCCCCATAGTCCTGTATCAATCCCCAAACTAATCCCACTGCCCCGCTCTCTCCTAATAGTCCTGTATCAATCGCCAAACTGATCCCACTGCCCCGCTCTCTCCCCATAGTCCTGTATCAATCGCCAAACTGATCCCACTGCCCCGCTCTCTCCCCATAGCCCTGTATGAATCCCCAAACAAATCCCACTGCCCCGCACTCTCCTCATAGCCCTGTATCAATTCCCAAACTAATCCCACTGCCCCGCTCTCACCCCATAGTCCTGTATCATTCCCCAAACTAATCCCACTGCCCCGCTCTCTCCCCATAGACCTGTATCAAGCCCCAAACTAATTCCACTGCCCCGCTCTCTCCCCTTGGTCCTGTATCAAACCCCAAACTAATCCCACTGCCCCACTCTCTCCCCATAGTCCTGTATCAATCTCCAAACTAATCCCACTGCCCCGCGCTCTCCCCATAGTCCTGTATAAATCTCCAACCTAATCCCACTGCCCCGATCTCTCCCCATAGTGCTGTATCAAACCCAAAACTAATCCCACTGCCCCGCTCTCTCCCCATAGTCCTGTATTAATCCCCAAACTAATCCCACTGCCCCGCTCTCTCCCCATAGTCCTGTATCAATCCCCTAACTAATCCCACTGACCCGCTCTCTCCCCATAGTCCTGTATCAATCCCCAAACTAATCCCACTGCCCCGCTCTCTCCTAATAGTCCTGTATCAATCGCCAAACTGATCCCACTGCCCCGCTCTCTCCCCATAGCCCTGTATCAATCCCCAAACTAATTCCACTGCCCCGCTCTCTCCCCATAGTCCTGTATCAATCGCCAAACTAATCCCACGGCCCCGCTCTCTCCCCATAGTCCTGTATCAATCCCCAAACTAATCCCACTGCCCCGCTCTCTCCTAATAGTCCTGTATCAATCGCCAAACTGATCCCACTGCCCCGCTCTCTCCCCATAGCCCTGTTTCAATCCCCAAACTAATCCCACTGCCCCGCTCTCTCCCCATAGCCCTGTATCAATCCCCAAACTAATCCCAATGCCCCACTCTCTCCACAGATTCCTGTATCAATCTGGAAACTAATCCCACTGCCCCGCTCTCTCCCCATAGCCCTGTATCAATCCCCAAACTAATCCCACGGCCCCGCTCTCTCCCCATAGTCCTGTATCAATCCCCAAACTTATCCCACTGCCCCGCTCACTCCCCATAGACCTGTATCAATCGCCAAACTAATCCCACTGTCCCGCTCTCTCCCCATAGTCCTGTATCAATCCCCAAACTAATCCCACTGCCCCGCACTCTCCCCAGAGCCCTGTATCAATCCCCAAACTAATCCCACTGCCCCGCTCTCTCCCCATAGTCCTGTATCAATCCCCAAACTAATCCCACTGCCCCGATCTCTCCCCATAGTGCTGTATCAAACCCAAAACTAATCCCACTGCCCCGCTCTCTCCCCATAGTCCTGTATTAATTCCCAAACTAATACCACTGCCCCGCTCTCTCCCCATAGTCCTGTATCAATCCCCAAACTAATCCCACTGCCCCGCTCTCTCCCCATAGTCCTGTATCAATCCCCAAACTAATCCCACTGCCCCGCTCCCTCCTAATAGTCCTGTATCAATCGCCAAACTGATCCCACTGCCCCGCTCTCTCCCCATAGCCCTGTATCAATCCCCAAACTAATCCCACTGCCCCGCTCTCTCCCCATAGCCCTGTATCAATCCCCAAACTAATCCCACTGCCCTGCTCTCTCCCCATAGTCCTGTATCAAACCCCAAACTAATCCCACTGCCCCGCTCTCTCCTCATAGTCCTGTATCAATCTCCAAACTAATCCCACTGCCCCGCTCTCTCCCCATAGTCAGATATCAATCCCCAAACTAATCCCACTGCCCCGCTCTCTCCCCATAATCCTGTATCATTCCCCAAACTAATCCCAATGCCCCACTCTCTCCCCAGATCCCTGTATCAATCTGGAAACTAATCCCACTGCCCCGCTCTCTCCCCATAGCCCTGTATCAATCCCCAAACTAATCCCACTGCCCCGCTCTCTCCCCATAGTCCTGTATCAATCCCCAAACTTATCCCACTGCCCCCCTCACTCCCCATATCCCTGTATCAATCGCCAAACTAATCCCACTGCCCCGCTCTCTCCCCATAGTCCTGTATCAATCCCCAATCTAATCCCACTGCCCCGCACTCTCCCCATAGCCCTGTATCAATCCCCAAACTAATCCCACTGCCCCGCTCTCTCCCCATAGTCCTGTATCAATCCCCAAACTAATCCCACTGCCCCGCTCTTTCCCCATAGCCCTGTATCAAACCCCAAACTAATCCCACTGCCCCGCTCTCTCCACTTGGTCCTGTATCAATCCCCAAACTAATCCCACTGCCCCGCTCTCTCCCCATAGTCCTGTATCAATCCCCAAACAAATCCCACTGCCCCGCACTCTCCCCATAGCCCTGTAGCAATTCCCAAACTAATCCCACTGCCCCGCTCTCACCCCATAGTCCTGTATCAATCCCCAAACTAATCCCACTGCCCCGCTCTCTCCCCATAGACCTGTATCAAACCCCAAACTAATCCCACTGCCCCGCTCTCTCCCCTTGGTCCTGTATCAAACCCCAAACTAATCCCACTGCCCCACTCTCTCCCCATAGTCCTGTATCAATCTCCAAACTAATCCCACTGCCCCACTCTCTTCCCATAGTCCTGTATAAATCTCCAACCTAATCCCACTGCCCCGATCTCTCCCCATAGTGCTGTATCAAACCCAAAACTAATCCCACTGCCCCGCTCTCTCCCCATAGTCCTGTATTAATCCCCAAACTAATCCCACTGCCCCGCTCTCTCCCCATAGTCCTGTATCAATCCCCAAACTAATCCCACTGCCCCGCTCTCTCCCCATAGTCCTGTATCAATCCCCAAACTAATCCCACTGCCCCGCTCTCTCCCCATAGTCCTGTATCAATCCCCAAACTAATCCCACTGCCCCGCTCTCTCCCCATAGTCCTGTATCAATCCCCAAACTAATCCCACTGCCCCGCTCTCTCCTAATAGTCCTGTATCAATCGCCAAACTGATCCCACTGCCCCGCTCTCTCCCCATAGCCCTGTATCAATCCCCAAACTAATCCCACTGCCCCGCTCTCTCCCCATAGCCCTGTATCAATCCCCAAACTAGTCCCACTGCCCTGCTCTCTCCCCATAGTCCTGTATCAAACCCCAAACTAATCCCACTGCCCCGCTCTCTCCTCATAGTCCTGTATCAATCTCCAAACTAATCCCACTGCCCCGCTCTCTCCCCATAGCCAGATATCAATCCCCAAACTAATCCCACTGCCCCGCTCTCTCCCCATAATCCTGTATCATTCCCCAAACTAATCCCAATGCCCCACTCTCTCCCCAGATCCCTGTATCAATCTGGAAACTAATCCCACTGCCCCGCTCTCTCCCCATAGCCCTGTATCAATCCCCAAACTAATCCCACTGCCCCGCTCTCTCCCCATAGTCCTGTATCAATCCCCAAACTTATCCCACTGCCCCCCTCACTCCCCATAGCCCTGTATCAATCGCCAAACTAATCCCACTGCCCCGCTCTCTCCCCATAGTCCTGTATCAATCCCCAATCTAATCCCACTGCCCCGCACTCTCCCCATAGCCCTGTATCAATCCCCAAACAAATCCCACTGCCCCGCTCTCTCCCCATAGTCCTGTATCAATCCCCAAACTAATCCCACTGCCCCGCTCTTTCCCCATAGCCCTGTATCAAACCCCAAACTAATCCCACTGCCCCGCTCTCTCCACTTGGTCCTGTATCAATCCCCAAACTAATCCCACTGCCCCGCTCTCTCCCCATAGTCCTGTATCAATCCCCAAACAAATCCCACTGCCCCGCACTCTCCCCATAGCCCTGTATCAATTCCCAAACTAATCCCACTGCCCCGCTCTCACCCCATAGTCCTGTATCAATCCCCAAACTAATCCCACTGCCCCGCTCTCTCCCCATAGACCTGTATCAAACCCCAAACTAATCCCACTGCCCCGCTCTCTCCCCTTGGTCCTGTATCAAACCCCAAACTAATCCCACTGCCCCACTCTCTCCCCATAGTCCTGTATCAATCTCCAAACTAATCCCACTGCCCCATTCTCTCCCCATAGTCCTGTATAAATCTCCAACCTAATCCCACTGCCCCGATCTCTCCCCATAGTGCTGTATCAAACCCAAAACTAATCCCACTGCCCCGCTCTCTCCCCATAGTCCTGTATTAATCCCCAAACTAATCCCACTGCCCCGCTCTCTCCCCATAGTCCTGTATCAATCCCCAAACTAATCCCACTGCCCCGCTCTCTCCCCATAGTCCTGTATCAATCCCCAAACTAATCCCACTGCCCCTCTCTCTCCTAATAGTCCTGTATCAATCGCCAAACTGATCCCACTGCTCCGCTCTCTCCCCATAGCCCTGTATCAATCCCCAAACTAATCCCACTGCCCCGCTATCTCCCCATAGCCCTGTATCAATCCCCAAACTAATCCCACTGCCCTGCTCTCTCCCCATAGTCCTGTATCAAACCCCAAACTAATCCCACTGCCCCGCTCTCTCCTCATAGTCCTGTATCAATCTCCAAACTAATCCCACTGCCCCGCTCTCTCCCCATAGTCAGATATCAATCCCCAAACTAATCCCACTGCCCCGCTCTCTCCCCATAATCCTGTATCAATCCCCAAACTAATCCCAATGCCCCACTCTCTCCACAGATCCCTGTATCAATCTGGAAACTAATCCCACTGCCCCGCTCTCTCCCCGTAGCCCTGTATCAATCCCCAAACTAATCCCACGGCCCCGCTCTCTCCCCATAGTCCTGTATCAATCCCCAAACTTATCCCACTGCCCCGCTCACTCCCCATAGCCCTGTATCAATCGCCAAACTAATCCCACTGTCCCGCTCTCTCCCCATAGTCCTGTATCAATCCCCAAACTAATCCCACTGCCCCGCACTCTCCCCATAGCCCTGTATCAATCCCCAAACTAATCCCACTGCCCCGCTCTCTCCCCATAGTCCTGTATCAATCCCCAAACTAATCCCACTGCCCCGATCTCTCCCCATAGTGCTGTATAAAACCCAAAACTAATCCCACTGCCCCGCTCTCTCCCCATAGTCCTGTATTAATTCCCAAACTAATCCCACTGCCCCGCTCTCTCCCCATAGTCCTGTATCAATCCCCAAACTAATCCCACTGCCCCGCTCTCTCCCCATAGTCCTGTATCAATCCCCAAACTAATCCCACTGCCCCGCTCTCTCCTAATAGTCCTGTATCAATCGCCAAACTGTTCCCACTGCCCCGCTCTCTCCCCATAGTCCTGTATCAATCGCCAAACTGATCCCACTGCCCCGCTCTCTCCCCATAGCCCTGTATGAATCCCCAAACAAATCCCACTGCCCCGCACTCTCCTCATAGCCCTGTATCAATTCCCAAACTAATCCCACTGCCCCGCTCTCACCCCATAGTCCTGTATCAATCCCCAAACTAATCCCACTGCCCCGCTCTCTCCCCATAGACCTGTATCAAACCCCAAACTAATCCCACTGCCCCGCTCTCTCCCCTTGGTCCTGTATCAAACCCCAAACTAATCCCACTGCCCCACTCTCTCCCCATAGTCCTGTATCAATCTCCAAACTAATCCCACTGCCCCGCTCTCTCCCCGTAGTCCTGTATAAATCTCCAACCTAATCCCACTGCCCCGATCTCTCCCCATAGTGCTGTATCAAACCCAAAACTAATCCCACTGCCCCGCTCTCTCCCCATAGTCCTGTATTAATCCCCAAACTAATCCCACTGCCCCGCTCTCTCCCCATAGTCCTGTATCAATCCCCAAACTAATCCCACTGCGCCGCTCTCTCCCCATAGTCCTGTATCAATCCCCAAACCAATCCCACTGCCCCTCTCTCTCCTAATAGTCCTGTATCAATCGCCAAACTGATCCCACTGCCCCGCTCTCTCCCCATAGCCCTGTATCAATCCCCAAACTAATCCCACTGCCCCGCTATCTCCCCATAGCCCTGTATCAATCCCCAAACTAATCCCACTGCCCTGCTCTCTCCCCATAGTCCTGTATCAAACCCCAAACTAATCCCACTGCCCCGCTCTCTCCTCATAGTCCTGTATCAATCTCCAAACTAATCCCACTGCCCCGCTCTCTCCCCATAGTCAGATATCAATCCCCAAACTAATCCCACTGCCCCGCTCTCTCCCCATAATCCTGTATCAATCCCCAAACTAATCCCAATGCCCCACTCTCTCCACAGATCCCTGTATCAATCTGGAAACTAATCCCACTGCCCCGCTCTCTCCCCATAGCCCTGTATCAATCCCCAATCTAATCCCACTGCCCCGCACTCTCCCCATAGCCCTGTATCAATCCCCAAACTAATCCCACTGCCCCGCTCTCTCCCCATAGTCCTGTATCAATCCCCAAACTAATCCCACTGCCCCGCTCTTTCCCCATAGCCCTGTATCAAACCCCAAACTAATCCCACTGCCCCACTCTCTCCCCATAGTCCTGTATCAATCTCCAAACTAATCCCACTGCCCCACTCTCTCCCCATAGTCCTGTATCAATCTCCAAACTAATCCCACTGCCCCGCTCTCTTCCCCATAGTCCTGTATCATTCTCCAAACTAATCCCACTGCCCGATCTCTCCCCATAGTGCTGTATCAAACCCCAAACTAATCCCTCTGCCCCGCTCTCTCCCCATAGACCTGTATTAATCCCCAAACTAATCCCACTGCCCCGCTCTCTCCCCATAGCCCTGTATCAATCCCCAAACTAATCCCACTGCCCCGCACTCTCCCCATAGTCCTGTATCAATCCCCAAACTAAACCCACTGCCCCGCTCTCTCCTCATAGTTCTGTATCAAACCCCAAATTAATCCCACTGCCCCGCTCTCTCCCCTTGGTCCTGTATCAAACCCCAAACTAATCCCACTGCCCCACTCTCTCCTCATAGTCCTGTATCAATCCCCAAACTAATCCCACTGCCCCGCTCTCTCCCCATAGTCCTGGATAAATCCCCAAACTAATCCCACTGTCCCGCTCTCTCCCCATGGTCCTGTATCAATCCCCAAACTAATCCCACGGCCGTGCTCTCTCCTCATAGTCCTGTATCAATCCCCGAACTAATCCCACTGCCCCGCTCTCTCCCCATAGTCCTGTATCAATCCCCAAACTAATCCCACTGCCCCGCTCCCTCCCCATAGTTTTGTATCAATCCCTAAACTAATCCTACTGTCCCGCTCTCTCACCATAGTCCTGTATCAAACCCCAAACTAATCCCACTGCCCCGCTCTCTCCCCTTGGTCCTGTATCAAACCCCAAACTAATCCCACAGCCCCACTCTCTCCCCATAGACCTGTATCAATCTCCAAACTAATCCCACTGCCCCGCTCTCTCCCCATAGTCCTGTATCAATCTCCAAACTAATCCCACTGCCCCGATCTCTCCCCATAGTGGTGTATCAAACCCCAAACTAATCCCTCTGTCCCGCTCTCTCCCCATAGTCCTGTATTAATCCCCAAACTAATCCCACTGCCCCGCTCTCTCCCCATAGCCCTGTATCAATCCCCAAACTAATCCCACTGCCCCGCTCTCTCCCCATAGTCCTGTATCAATCCCCAAACTAATCCCACTGCCCCGCTCACTCCCCATAGTCCTGTATCAATCCCCAAACTAATCCCACTGCCCCGCTCTCTCCCCATAGCCCTGTATCAATCCCCAAACTAATCCCACTGCCCCGCTCACTCCCCATAGCCCTGTATCAAACCCCAAACTAATCCCACTGCCCCGCTCTCTCCCCTTGGTTCTGTATCAAACCCCAAACTAATCCCACTGCCCCGCACTCTCCCCATAGCCCTGTATCAATTCCCAAACTAATCCCACTGCCCCGCTCTCACCCCATAGTCCTGTATCAATCCCCAAACTAATCCCACTGCCCCGCTCTCTCCCCATAGACCTGTATCAAACCCCAAACTAATCCCACTGCCCCGCTCTCTCCCCTTGGTCCTGTATCAAACCCCAAACTAATCCCACTGCCCCACTCTCTCCCCATAGTCCTGTATCAATCTCCAAACTAATCCCACTGCCCCATTCTCTCCCCATAGTCCTGTATAAATCTCCAACCTAATCCCACTGCCCCGATCTCTCCCCATAGTGCTGTATCAAACCCAAAACTAATCCCACTGCCCCGCTCTCTCCCCATAGTCCTGTATTAATCCCCAAACTAATCCCACTGCCCCGCTCTCTCCCCATAGTCCTGTATCAATCCCCAAACTAATCCCACTGCCCCGCTCTCTCCCCATAGTCCTGTATCAATCCCCAAACTAATCCCACTGCCCCTCTCTCTCCTAATAGTCCTGTATCAATCGCCAAACTGATCCCACTGCTCCGCTCTCTCCCCATAGCCCTGTATCAATCCCCAAACTAATCCCACTGCCCCGCTATCTCCCCATAGCCCTGTATCAATCCCCAAACTAATCCCACTGCCCTGCTCTCTCCCCATAGTCCTGTATCAAACCCCAAACTAATTCCACTGCCCCGCTCTCTCCTCATAGTCCTGTATCAATCTCCAAACTAATCCCACTGCCCCGCTCTCTCCCCATAGTCAGATATCAATCCCCAAACTAATCCCACTGCCCCGCTCTCTCCCCATAATCCTGTATCAATCCCCAAACTAATCCCAATGCCCCACTCTCTCCACAGATCCCTGTATCAATCTGGAAACTAATCCCACTGCCCCGCTCTCTCCCCGTAGCCCTGTATCAATCCCCAAACTAATCCCACGGCCCCGCTCTCTCCCCATAGTCCTGTATCAATCCCCAAACTTATCCCACTGCCCCGCTCACTCCCCATAGCCCTGTATCAATCGCCAAACTAATCCCACTGTCCCGCTCTCTCCCCATAGTCCTGTATCAATCCCCAAACTAATCCCACTGCCCCGCACTCTCCCCATAGCCCTGTATCAATCCCCAAACTAATCCCACTGCCCCGCTCTCTCCCCATAGTCCTGTATCAATCCCCAAACTAATCCCACTGCCCCGATCTCTCCCCATAGTGCTGTATAAAACCCAAAACTAATCCCACTGCCCCGCTCTCTCCCCATAGTCCTGTATTAATTCCCAAACTAATCCCACTGCCCCGCTCTCTCCCCATAGTCCTGTATCAATCCCCAAACTAATCCCACTGCCCCGCTCTCTCCCCATAGTCCTGTATCAATCCCCAAACTAATCCCACTGCCCCGCTCTCTCCTAATAGTCCTGTATCAATCGCCAAACTGTTCCCACTGCCCCGCTCTCTCCCCATAGTCCTGTATCAATCGCCAAACTGATCCCACTGCCCCGCTCTCTCCCCATAGCCCTGTATGAATCCCCAAACAAATCCCACTGCCCCGCACTCTCCTCATAGCCCTGTATCAATTCCCAAACTAATCCCACTGCCCCGCTCTCACCCCATAGTCCTGTATCAATCCCCAAACTAATCCCACTGCCCCGCTCTCTCCCCATAGACCTGTATCAAACCCCAAACTAATCCCACTGCCCCGCTCTCTCCCCTTGGTCCTGTATCAAACCCCAAACTAATCCCACTGCCCCACTCTCTCCCCATAGTCCTGTATCAATCTCCAAACTAATCCCACTGCCCCGCTCTCTCCCCGTAGTCCTGTATAAATCTCCAACCTAATCCCACTGCCCCGATCTCTCCCCATAGTGCTGTATCAAACCCAAAACTAATCCCACTGCCCCGCTCTCTCCCCATAGTCCTGTATTAATCCCCAAACTAATCCCACTGCCCCGCTCTCTCCCCATAGTCCTGTATCAATCCCCAAACTAATCCCACTGCGCCGCTCTCTCCCCATAGTCCTGTATCAATCCCCAAACCAATCCCACTGCCCCTCTCTCTCCTAATAGTCCTGTATCAATCGCCAAACTGATCCCACTGCCCCGCTCTCTCCCCATAGCCCTGTATCAATCCCCAAACTAATCCCACTGCCCCGCTATCTCCCCATAGCCCTGTATCAATCCCCAAACTAATCCCACTGCCCTGCTCTCTCCCCATAGTCCTGTATCAAACCCCAAACTAATCCCACTGCCCCGCTCTCTCCTCATAGTCCTGTATCAATCTCCAAACTAATCCCACTGCCCCGCTCTCTCCCCATAGTCAGATATCAATCCCCAAACTAATCCCACTGCCCCGCTCTCTCCCCATAATCCTGTATCAATCCCCAAACTAATCCCAATGCCCCACTCTCTCCACAGATCCCTGTATCAATCTGGAAACTAATCCCACTGCCCCGCTCTCTCCCCATAGCCCTGTATCAATCCCCAATCTAATCCCACTGCCCCGCACTCTCCCCATAGCCCTGTATCAATCCCCAAACTAATCCCACTGCCCCGCTCTCTCCCCATAGTCCTGTATCAATCCCCAAACTAATCCCACTGCCCCGCTCTTTCCCCATAGCCCTGTATCAAACCCCAAACTAATCCCACTGCCCCACTCTCTCCCCATAGTCCTGTATCAATCTCCAAACTAATCCCACTGCCCCACTCTCTCCCCATAGTCCTGTATCAAACTCCAAACTAATCCCACTGCCCCGCTCTCTCCCCATAGTCCTGTATCATTCTCCAAACTAATCCCACTGCCCCGATCTCTCCCCATAGTGCTGTATCAAACCCCAAACTAATCCCTCTGCCCCGCTCTCTCCCCATAGACCTGTATTAATCCCCAAACTAATCCCACTGCCCCGCTCTCTCCCCATAGCCCTGTATCAATCCCCAAACTAATCCCACTGCCCCGCACTCTCCCCATAGTCCTGTATCAATCCCCAAACTAAACCCACTGCCCCGCTCTCTCCTCATAGTTCTGTATCAAACCCCAAATTAATCCCACTGCCCCGCTCTCTCCCCTTGGTCCTGTATCAAACCCCAAACTAATCCCACTGCCCCACTCTCTCCTCATAGTCCTGTATCAATCCCCAAACTAATCCCACTGCCCCGCTCTCTCCCCATAGTCCTGGATAAATCCCCAAACTAATCCCACTGTCCCGCTCTCTCCCCATGGTCCTGTATCAATCCCCAAACTAATCCCACGGCCGTGCTCTCTCCTCATAGTCCTGTATCAATCCCCGAACTAATCCCACTGCCCCGCTCTCTCCCCATAGTCCTGTATCAATCCCCAAACTAATCCCACTGCCCCGCTCTCTCCCCATAGTTTTGTATCAATCCCTAAACTAATCCTACTGTCCCGCTCTCTCACCATAGTCCTGTATCAAACCCCAAACTAATCCCACTGCCCCGCTCTCTCCCCTTGGTCCTGTATCAAACCCCAAACTAATCCCACAGCCCCACTCTCTCCCCATAGACCTGTATCAATCTCCAAACTAATCCCACTGCCCCGCTCTCTCCCCATAGTCCTGTATCAATCTCCAAACTAATCCCACTGCCCCGATCTCTCCCCATAGTGGTGTATCAAACCCCAAACTAATCCCTCTGTCCCGCTCTCTCCCCATAGTCCTGTATTAATCCCCAAACTAATCCCACTGCCCCGCTCTCTCCCCATAGCCCTGTATCAATCCCCAAACTAATCCCACTGCCCCGCTCTCTCCCCATAGTCCTGTATCAATCCCCAAACTAATCCCACTGCCCCGCTCACTCCCCATAGTCCTGTATCAATCCCCAAACTAATCCCACTGCCCCGCTCTCTCCCCATAGCCCTGTATCAATCCCCAAACTAATCCCACTGCCCCGCTCACTCCCCATAGCCCTGTATCAAACCCCAAACTAATCCCACTGCCCCGCTCTCTCCCCTTGGTTCTGTATCAAACCCCAAACTAATCCCACTGCCCCACTCTCTCCCCATAGTCCTGTATCGATCCTCAAACTAATCCCACGGCCCTGCTCTCTCCCCATAGTCCTGTATCAATCCCCAAACTAATCCCACTGCCCCGCTCTCTCCTCATAGCCCTGTATCAATCTCCAAACTAATCCCACTGCCATGCTCTCTCCCCATAGCCCTGTATCAAACCCCAAACTAATCCCACTGCCCCGCTCTCTCCCCATCGTCCTGTATCAAACCCCAAACTAATCCCTCTGCGCTGCTCTCTCTCCATAGTCCTGGATCAATCCCCAAACTAATCCCACTGCCCTGCTCTCTCCCCATAATCCTGTATCAATCCCCAAACTAAGCCCACGGCCCTGCTCTCTCCCCATAGTCCTGTATCAATCCACAAACTGATCCCACTGCCCCGCTCTCTCCCCATAGTCCTGTATCAATCCCTAAACTAATCCCACTGCCCCGCTCTCTCCCCATAGTCCTGTATCAAACCCAAACTAATCCCACTGCCCCGCTCTCTCCCCTTGGTCCTGTATCAAACCCCAAACTAATCCCACTGCCCCACTCTCTCATCATAGTCCTGTATCAATCTCCAAACTAATCCCACTGCCCCGCTCTCTCCCCATAGCCCTGTATCAATCCCCAAACTAATCCCACTGCCCCGCTCTCTCCCCATCGTCCTGTATCAAACCCCAAACTAATCCCTTTGCGCTGCTCTCTCCCCATAGTCCTGGATCAATCCCCAAACTAATCCCACTGCCCTGCTCTCTCCCCATAATCCTGTATCAATCCCCAAACTAATCCCACTGCCCCACTCTCTCCCCAGAACCCTATATCAATCTCGAAACTAATCCCACTGCCCTGATCTCTCCCCATAGTGCTGTATCCAACCCCAAACTAATCCCTCTGCCCCGCTCTCTCCCCATAGTCCTACTTCAAACCCCAAACTAATCCCACTGCCCCGCTCTCTCCCCTTGGTCCTGTATCAAACCCCAAACTAATCCCACTGCCCCACTCTCTCATCATAGTCCTGTATCAATCTCCAAACTAATCCCACTGCCCCGCTCTCTCCCCATAGCCCTGTATCAATCCCCAAACTAATCCCACTGCCCCGCTCTCTCCCCATCGTCCTGTATCAAACCCCAAACTAATCCCTTTGCGCTGCTCTCTCCCCATAGTCCTGGATCAATCCCCAAACTAATCCCACTGCCCTGCTCTCTCCCCATAATCCTGTATCAAACCCCAAACTAATCCCACTGCCCCGCACTCTCCCCATAGTCCTGGATCAATCCCCAAACTAATCCCACTGCCCCGCTCTCTCCCCATAATCCTGTATCAATCCCCAAACTAATCCCACGGCCCTGCTCTCTCCCCATAGTCCTGTATCAATCCCCAAACTGATCCCACTGCCCCGCTCTCTCCCCATAGTCCTCTATCAGTCTCGAAACTAATCCCACTGCCCCGCTCGCTCCCCGTAGTCCTGTATCAATCCCTAAACTAATCCCAATGCCCCGCTCTCTCCCCATAGTCCTGTATCAAACCCCAAACTAATCCCACTGCCCCGCTCTCTCCCCTTGGTCCTGTATCAAACCCCAAACTAATCCCACTGCCCCACTCTGTCATCATAGTCCTGTATCAATCTCCAAACTAATCCCACTGCCCCGCTCTCTCCCCATAGTCCTGTATCAATCTCCAAACTAATCCCACTGCCCCGATCTCTCCCCAGAGTGCTGTATCCAACCCCAAACTAATCCCTCTGCCCCGCTCTCTCCCCATAGTCCTACATCAAACCCCAAACTAATCCCACTGCCCCGTTCTGTCCGCATTGTGCTATATCAATCCCCAAGCTAACCCCACTGCTCCGCTCTCTCCCCATTGTCCTGTATCATTCCCCGAACTAATCCCACTGCCCCGCTCTCTCCCAATAGCCCTGTATCAATCTCCAAACTAATCCCACTGCTCCGCTCTCTACCCATCGTCCGATATCAATCCCCAAACTAATCCCACAGCCACGCTCTCTCCCCATAGTCCTGTATCAATCCCCAAACTAATCCCACGGCCCTGCTCTCTACCCATAGTCCTGTATCAATCCCCAAACTAATCCCACTGCCCCGCTCTCTCCCCATAGTCCTGTATCAATCTCGAAACTAATCCCACTGCCCCGCTCTCTCCCCATAGTTTTGTATCAATCCCTAAACTAATCCCACTGTCCCGCTCTCTCACCATAGTCCTGTATCAAACCCCAAACTAATCCCACTGCCCCGCTCTCTCCCCTTGGTCCTGTATCAAACCCCAAACTAATCCCACAGCCCCACTCTCTCCCCATAGACCTGTATCAATCTCCAAACTAATCCCACTGCCCCGCTCTCTCCCCATAGTCCTGTATCAATCTCCAAACTAATCCCACTGCCCCGATCTCTCCCCATAGTGCTGTATCAAACCCCAAACTAATCCCGCTGTCCCGCTCTCTCCCCATAGTCCTGTATTAATCCCCAAACTAATCCCACTGCCCCGCTCTCTCCCCATAGCCCTGTATCAATCCCCAAACTAATCCCACTGCCCCGCTCTCTCCCCATAGTCCTGTATCAATCCCCAAACTAATCCCACTGCCCCGCTCTCTCCCCATAGTCCTGTATCAATCCCCAAACTAATCCCACTGCCCCGCTCACTCCCCATAGCCCTGTATCAATCCCCAAACTAATCCCACTGCCCCGCTCACTCCCCATAGTCCTGTATCAATCCCCAAACTAATCACACTGCCCCGCTCTCTCCCCATAGCCCTGTATCAAACCCCAAACTAATCCCACTGCCCCGCTCTCTCCCCTTGGTTCTGTATCAAACCCCAAACTAATCCCACTGCCCCGCTCTCTCCTGATAGCCCTGTATCAATCCCCAAACTAATCCCACTGCCACGCTCTCTCCCCATAGCCCTGTATCAATCCCCAAACTAATCCCACTGCCCCGCTCTCTCCCCATCGTCCTGTATCAAACCCCAAACTAATCCCTCTACGCTGCTCTCTCCCCATAGTCCTGGATCAATCCCCAAACTAATCCCACTGCCCTGCTCTCTCCCCATAATCCTGTATCAATCCCCAAACTAATCCCACGGCCCTGCTCTCTCCCCATAGTCCTGTTTCAATCCCCAAACTGATCCCACTGCCCCGCTCTCTCCCCATAGTCCTCTATCAATCTCGAAACTAATCCCACTGCCCCGCTCTCTCCCTATAGTCCTGTATCAATCCCTAAACTAATCCCACTGCCCCGCTCTCTCCCCATAGTCCTGTATCAAACCCCAAACTAATCCCACTGCCCCGCTCTCTCCCCTTGGTCCTGTATCAAACCCCAAACTAATCCCACTGCCCCACTCTCTCATCATAGTCCTGTATCAATCTACAAACTAATCCCACTGCCCCGCTCTCTCCCCATAGCCCTGTATCAATCCCCAAACTAATCCCACTGCCCCGCTCTCTCCCCATCGTCCTGTCTCAAACCCCAATCTAATCCCTCTGCGCTGCTCTCTCCCCATGGACCTGGATCAATCCCCAAATTAATCCCACTGCCCTGCTCTCTCCCCATTATCCTGTATCAATCCCCAAACTTATCCCACTGCCCCACTCTCTTCCCAGAACCCTGTATCAATCTCGAAACTAATCCCACTGCCCCGATCTCTCCCCATAGTGCTGTATCCAACCCCAAACTAATCCCTCTGCCCCGCGCTCTCCCCATAGTCCTACATCAAACCCCAAACTAATCCTACTGCCCCGCTCTCTCCCCTTGGTCCTGCATCAAACCCCAAACTAATCCCACTGCCCCACTCTCTCATCATAGTCCTGTATCAATCTCCAAACTAATCCCACTGCCCCGCTCTCTCCCCATAGTCCTGTATCAATCTCCAAACTAATCCCACTGCCCCGATCTCTCCCCATAGTGCTGTATCCAACCCCAAACTAATCCCTCTGCCCCGCTCCCTCCCCATAGTCCTACATCAAACCCCAAACTAATCCCACTGCCCCGTTCTGTCCCCATTGTCCTGTATCAATCCCCAAACTAATCCCACTGCCCTGCTCTCTCCCCATAGTCCTGTATCATTCCCCAAACTAATCCCACTGCCCCGCTCTCTCCCAATAGCACTGTATCAACCCCCAAACTAATCCCACTGCCCCGCTCTCTCCCCATAGCCCTGTATCAATCCCCAAACTAATCCCACTGCCCCGCTCTCTCCCCATAGTCCTGTATCAAACCCCAAACTAATCCCACTGCCCCGCTCTCTCCTCATAGTCCTGTATCAATCTCCAAACTAATCCCACTGCCCCGCTCTCTCCCCACAGACCGATATCAATCCCCAAACTAATCCCACTGCCCCGCTCTCTCCCCATAGTCCTGTATCAATCCCCAAACTAATCCCACTGCCCCACTCTCTCCCCAGAACCCTGTATCAACCTCGAAACTAATCCCACTGCCAAGCTCTCTCCCCATAGCCCTGTATCAATCCCCAAACTAATCCCACTGCCCCGCTCTCTCCCCATAGTCCTGTATCAATCCCCAAACTTATCCCACTGCCCCGCTCACTCCCCATAGCCCTGTATCAATCCCCAAACTAATCCCACTGCCCCGATCTCTCCCCATAGTCCTGCATCAATCCCCAAACTAATCCCACTGCCCCGCACTCTCCCCATAGCCCTGTATCAATCCCCAAACTAATCCCACTGCCCCGCTCTCTCCCCATAGCCCTTTATCAAACCCCAAACTAATCCCACTGCCCCGCTCTCTCCACTTGGTCCTGTATCAAACCCCAAACTAATCCCACTGCCACGCTCTCTCCCCATAGCCCTGTATCAATCCCCAAACTAATCCCACTGCCCCGCTCTCTCCCCATCGTCCTGTATCAAACCCCAAACTAATCCCTCTGCGCCGCTCTCTCCCCATAGTCCTGTATTAATCCCCAAACTAATCCCACTGCCCCGCTCTCTCCCCATAGCCCTGTATCAATCCCCAAACTAATCCCACTGCCCCGTTCTTTCCCCATCGTCCTGTATCGATCCCCAAACTAATCCCACTGCCCAGCTCTCTCTTCATAGTCCTGTATCAATCCCCAAACTAATCCCACTGCCCCGCACTCTCCCCATAGTCCTGGATCAATCCCCAAACTAATCCCACTGCCCCGCTCTCTCCCCATAATCCTGTATCAATCCCCAAACTAATCCCACGGCCCTGCTCTCTCCCCATAGTCCTGTATCAATCCCCAAACTGATCCCACTGCCCCGCTCTCTCCCCATAGTCCTCTATCAATCTCGAAACTAATCCCACTGCCCCGCTCTCTCCCCATAGTCCTGTATCAATCCCTAAACTAATCCCAATGCCCCGCTCTCTCCCCATAGTCCTGTATCAAACCCCAAACTAATCCCACTGCCCCACTCTCTCCCCTTGGTCCTGTATCAAACCCCAAACTAATCCCACTGCCCCACTCTCTCATCATAGTCCTGTATCAATCTCCAAACTAAGCCCACTGCCCCGCTCTCTCCCCATAGTCCTGTATCAATCTCCAAACAAATCCCACTGCCCCGATCTCTCCCCAGAGTGCTGTATCCAACCCCAAACTAATCCCTCTGCCCCGCTCTCTCCCCACAGTCCTACATCAAACCCCAAACTAATCCCACTGCCCCGCTCTCTCCCCATAGCCCTGTATCAATCCCCAAACTGATCCCACTGCCCCGCTCTCTCCCCATAGTCCTGTATCAATCCCCAAACTTATCCCACTGCCCCGCTCACTCCCCATAGCCCTGTATCAATCCCCAAACTAATCCCACTGCCCCGCTCTCTCCCCATAGTCCTGTATCAATCCCCAAACTAATCCCACTGCCCCGCACTCTCCCCATAGCCCTGTATCAATTCCCAAACTAATCCCACTGCCCCGCTCTCTCCCCAGAGTCCTGTATCAATCCCCAAACTAATCCCACTGCCCCGCTCTCTCCCCATAGTCCTGTATCAATCCCCAAACTAATCCCACTGCCCCGCTCTCTCCCCATAGTCCTGTATCAAACCCCAAACTAATCCCACTGCCCCGCTCTCTCCACTTGGTCCTGTATCAAACCCCAAACTAATCCCACTGCCCCACTCTCTCCCCATAGTCCTGTATCAATCTCCAAACTAATCCCACTGCCCCGATCTCTCCCCACTGTGCTGTATCAAACCCCAAACTAATCCCTCTGCCCCGCTCTCTCCCCATAGTCCTGTATTAATCCCCAAACTAATCCCACTGCCCCGCTCTCTCCCCATAGCCCTGTATCAATCCCCAAATTAATCCCACTGCCCCGCTCTCTCCCCATAGTCCTGTATCAATCCCCAAACTAATCCCACTGCCCCGCTCTCTCCCCATAGTCCTGTATTAATCCCCAAACTAATCCCACTGCCCCGCTCTCTCCCCATAGCCCTGTATCAATCCCCAAATTAATCCCACTGCCCCGCTCTCTCCCCATAGTCCTGTATCAATCCCCAAACTAATCCCACTGCCCCGCTCTCTCCCCATAGTCCTGTATCAATCCCCAAACTAATCCCACTGCCCCGCTCTCTCCCCATAGTCCTGTATCAATCTCCAAACTAATCCCACTGCCCCGATCTCTCCCCATAGTGCTGTATCAAACCCCAAACTAATCCCTCTGCCCCGCTCTCTCCCCATAGTCCTGTATTAATCCCCAAACTAATCCCACTGCCCCGCTCTCTCCACACAGCCCTGTATCAATCCCCAAACTAATCCCACTGCCCAGCTCTCTCCCCATAGTCCTGTATCAATCCCCAAACTAATCCCACTGCCCCGCTATCTCCTCATAGTCCTGTATCAATCCCCAAACTAATCACACTGCCCCGCTCTCTCCGCATAGTCCTGTATCAATCCCCAAACTAATCCCACTGCCCCGCTCTCTCCCCATAGTCCTGTATCAATCTCGAAACTAATCCCACTGCCCCGCTCTCTCCCCATAGTCCTGTATCAATCCCGAAACTAATCCCACTGCCCCGCTCTCTCCCCATAGTCCTGTATAAAACCCCAAACTAATCCCACTGCCCCGAACTCTGCCCTTGGTCCTTTATCAAACCCCAAACTAATCCCACTGCCCCACTCTCTCCCCATAGTCCTGTATCAATCCCCAAACTAATCCCACTGCCCCGCTCTCTCCCCATAGTCCTGGATCAATCCCCAAACTAATCCCACTGCCCCGCTCTCTCCCCATAGTCCTGTATCAATCCCCAAACTAATCCCACGGCCCTGCTCTCTCCCCATAGTCCTGTATCAATCCCCAAACTAATCCCACTGCCCCGCTCTCTCCCCATAGTCCTGTATCAATCTCGAAACTAATCCCACTGCCCCGCTCTCTCCCCATAGTCCTGTATCAATCTCTAAACTAATCCCTCTGCCCCGCTCTCTCCCCATAGTCCTCTATAAAACCCCAAACTAATCCCACTGCCCCGCTCTCTCCCCTTGGTCCTTTATCAAACCCCAAACTAATCCCACTGCCCCACTCTCTCCACATAGTCCTGTATCAATCCCCAAACTAATCCCACAGCCCCGCTCTCTCCCCATAGTCCTGGATCAATCCCCAAACTAATCCCACTGCCCCGCTCTCTCCCCATAGTCCTGTATCAATCCCCAAACTAATCCCACGGCGCTGCTCTCTCCCCACAATCCTGTATCAAACCCCAAACTAATCCCACTGCCCCGATCTCTCCCCATAGTGCTGTATCAAACCCAAAACTAATCCCACTGCCCCGCTCTCTCCCCATAGTCCTGTATTAATCCCCAAACTAATCCCACTGTCCCGCTCTCTCCCCATAGTCCTGTATCAATCCCCAAACTAATCCCACTGCCCCGCTCTCTCCCCATAGTCCTGTATCAATCCCCAAACTAATCCCACTGCCCCTCTCTCTCCTAATAGTCCTGTATCAATCGCCAAACTGATCCCACTGCCCCGCTCTCTCCCCATAGCCCTGTATCAATCCCCAAACTAATCCCACTGCCCCGCTCTCTCCCCATAGCCCTGTATCAATCCCCAAACTAATCCCACTGGCCCGCTCTCTCCCCATAGACCTCTATCAAACCCCAAACTAATCCCACTGCCCCGCTCTCTCCTCATATTCCTGTATCAATCTCCAAACTAATTCCACTGCCCCGCTCTCTCCCCATAGTCCTATAACAATCCCCAAACTAATCCCACTGCCCCGCTCTCTCCCCATAGTCCTGTATCAATCCCCAAACTAATCCCACTGCCCCACTATCTCCCCATAGCCCTGTATCAATCTCGAAACTAATCCCACTGCCCCGCACTCTCCCCATAGCCCTGTATCAATCCCCAAACTAATCCCACTGCCCCGCTCACTCTCCATAGTCCTGTATCAATCCCCAAACTTATCCCACTGCCCCGCTCACTCCCCATAGCCCTGTATCAATCCCCAAACTAATCCCACTGCCCCGCTCTCTCCCCATAGTCCTGTATCAATCCCCAAACAAATCCCACTGCCCCGCACTCTCCCCATAGCCCTGTATCAATTCCCAAACTAATCCCACTGCCCCGCTCTCAGCCCATAGTCCTGTATCAATCCCCAAACTAATCCCACTGCCCCGCTCTCTCCCCATAGACCTGTATCAAACCCCAAACTAATCCCACTGCCCCGCTCTCTCCCCTTGGTCCTGTATCAAACCCCAAACTAATCCCACTGCCCCACTCTCTCCCCATAGTCCTGTATCAATCTCCAAACTAATCACACTGCCCCGCTCTCTCCCCATAGTCCTGTATAAATCTCCAACCTAATCCCACTGCCCCGATCTCTCCCCATAGTGCTGTATCAAACCCAAAACTAATCCCACTGCCCCGCTCTCTCCCCATAGTCCTGTATTAATCCCCAAACTAATCCCACTGCCCCGCTCTCTCCCCATAGTCCTGTATCAATCCCCAAACTAATCCCACTGCCCCGCTCTCTCCCCATAGTCCTGTATCAATCCCCAAACTAATCCCACTGCCCCTCTCTCTCCTAATAGTCCTGTATCAATCGCCAAACTGATCCCACTGCCCCGCTCTCTCCCCATAGCCCTGTATCAATCCCCAAACTAATCCCACTGCCCCGCTCTCTCCCCATAGCCCTGCATCAATCCCCAAACTAATCCCACTGCCCTGCTCTCTCCCCATAGTCCTGTATCAAACCCCAAACTAATCCCACTGCCCCGCTCTCTCCTCATAGTCCTGTATCAATCTCCAAACTAATCCCACTGCCCCGCTCTCTCCCTATAGTCAGATATCAATCCCCAAACTAATCCCACTGCCCCGCTCTCTCCCCATAATGTTGTATCAATCCCCAAACTAATCCCAATGCCCCACTCTCTCCACAGATCCCTGTATCAATCTGGAAACTAATCCCACTGCCCCGCTCTCTCCCCATAGCCCTGTATCAATCCTCAAACTAATCCCACGGCCCCGCTCTCTCCCCATAGTCCTGTATCAATCCCCAAACTTATCCCACTGCCCCGCTCACTCCCCATAGACCTGTATCAATCGCCAAACTAATCCCACTGTCCCGCTCTCTCCCCATAGTCCTGTATCAATCCCCAAACTAATCCCAGTGCCCCAGCACTCTCCCCATAGCCCTGTATCAATCCCCAAACTAATCCCACTGCCCCGCTCTCTCCCCATAGTCCTGTATCAATCCCCAAACTAATCCCACTGCCCCGATCTCTCCCCATAGTGCTGTATCAAACCCAAAACTAATCCCACTGCCCCGCTCTCTCCCCATAGTCCTGTATTAATTCCCAAACTAATCCCACTGCCCCGCTCTCTCCCCATCGTCCTGTATCAATCCCCAAACTAATCCCACTGCCCCGCTCTCTCCCCATAGTCTTGTATCAATCCCCAAACTAATCCCACTGCCCCGCTCTCTCCTAATAGTCCTGTATCAATCGCCAAACTGATCCCACTGCCCCGCTCTCTCCCCATAGCCCTGTATCAATCCCCAAACTAATCCCACTGCCCCGCTCTCTCCCCATAGCCCTGTATCAATTCCCAAACTAATCCCACTGCCCTGCTCTCTCCCCATAGTCCTGTATCAAACCCCAAACTAATCCCACTGCCCCGCTCTCTCCTCATAGTCCTGTATCAATCTCCAAACTAATCCCACTGCCCCGCTCTCTCCCCATAGTCAGATATCAATCCTCAAACTAATCCCACTGCCCCGCTCTCTCCCCATAATCCTGTATCATTCCCCAAACTAATCCCAATGCCCCACTCTCTCCCCAGATCCCTGTATCAATCTGGAAACTAATCCCACTGCCCCGCTCTCTCCCCATAGCCCTGTATCAATCCCCAAACTAATCCCACTGCCCCGCTCTCTCCCCATAGTCCTGTATCAATCCCCAAACTTATCCCACTGCCCCCCTCACTCCCCATAGCCCTGTATCAATCGCCAAACTAATCCCACTGCCCCGCTCTCTCCCCATAGTCCTGTATCAATCCCCAATCTAATCCCACTGCCCCGCACTCTCCCCATAGCCCTGTATCAATCCCCAAACTAATCCCACTGCCCCGCTCTCTCCCCATAGTCCTGTATCAATCCCCAAACTAATCCCACTGCCCCGCTCTTTCCCCAGAGCCCTGTATCAAACCCCAAACTAATCCCACTGCCCCGCTCTCTCCACTTGGTCCTGTATCAATCCCCAAACTCATCCCACTGCCCCGCTCTCTCCCCATAGTCCTGTATCAATCCCCAAACAAATCCCACTGCCCCGCACTCTCCCCATAGCCCTGTATCAATTCCCAAACTAATCCCACTGCCCCGCTCTCACCCCATAGTCCTGTATCAATCCCCAAACTAATCCCACTGCCCCGCTCTCTCCCCATAGACCTGTATCAAACCCCAAACTAATCCCACTGCCCCGCTCTCTCCCCTTGGTCCTGTATCAAACCCCAAACTAATCCCACTGCCCCGCTCTCTCCCCATAGACCTGTATCAATCTCCAAACTAATCCCACTGCCCCGCTCTCTCCCCATAGTCCTGTATAAATCTCCAACCTAATCCCACTGCCCCGATCTCTCCCCATAGTGCTGTATCAAACCCAAAACTAATCCCACTGCCCCGCTCTCTCCCCATAGTCCTGTATTAATCCCCAAACTAATCCCACTGCCCCGCTCTCTCCCCATAGTCCTGTATCAATCCCCAAACTAATCCCACTGCCCCGCTCTCTCCCCATAGTCCTGTATCAATCCCCAAACTAATCCCACTGCCCCTCTCTCTCCTAATAGTCCTGCATCAATCGCCAAACTGATCCCACTGCCCCGCTCTCTCCCCATAGCCTTGTATCAATCCCCAAACTAATCCCACTGCCCCGCTATCTCCCCATAGCCCTGTATCAATCCCCAAACTAATCCCACTGCCCTGCTCTCTCCCCATAGTCCTGTATCAAACCCCAAACTAATCCCACTGCCCCGCTCTCTCCTCATAGTCCTGTATCAATCTCCAAACTAATCCCACTGCCCCGCTCTCTCCCCATAGTCAGATATCAATCCCCAAACTAATCCCACTGCCCCGCTCTCTCCCCATAATCCTGTATCAATCCCCAAACTAATCCCAATGCCCCACTCTCTCCACAGATCCCTGTATCAATCTGGAAACTAATCCCACTGCCCCGCTCTCTCCCCATAGCCCTGTATCAATCCCCAAACTAATCCCACGGCCCCGCTCTCTCCCCATAGTCCTGTATCAATCCCCAAACTTATCCCACTGCCCCGCTCACTCCCCATAGCCCTGTATCAATCGCCAAACTAATCCCACTGTCCCGCTCTCTCGCCATAGTCCTGTATCAATCCCCAAACTAATCCCACTGCCCCGCACTCTCCCCATAGCCCTGTATCAATCCCCAAACTAATCCCACTGCCCCGCTCTCTCCCCATAGTCCTGTATCAATCCCCAAACTAATCCCACTGCCCCGATCTCTCCCCATAGTGCTGTATCAAACCCAAAACTAATCCCACTGCCCCGCTCTCTCCCCATAGTCCTGTATTAATTCCCAAACTAATCCCACTGCCCCGCTCTCTCCCCATAGTCCTGTATCAATCCCCAAACTAATCCCACTGCCCCGCTCTCTCCCCATAGTCCTGTATCAATCCCCAAACTAATCCCACTGCCCCGTTCTCTCCTAATAGTCCTGTATCAATCGCCAAACTGATCCCACTGCCCCGCTCTCTCCCCATAGCCCTGTATCAATCCCCATACTAATCCCACTGCCCCGCTCTCTCCCCATAGCCCTGTATCAATCCCCAAACTAATCCCACTGCCCTGCTCTCTCCCCATAGTCCTGTATCAAACCCCAAAGTAATCCCACTGCCCCGCTCTCTCCTCATAGTCCTGCATCAATGTCCAAACTAATCCCACTGCCCCGCTCTCTCCCCTCAGTCAGATATCAATCCCCAAACTAATCCCACTGCCCCGCTCTCTCCCCATAATCCTGTATCATTCCCCAAACTAATCCCAATGCCCCACTCTCTCCCCAGATCCCTGTATCAATCTGGAAACTAATCCCACTGCCCCGCTCTCTCCCCGTAGACCTGTATCAATCCCCAAACTAATCCCACTGCCCCGCTCTCTCCCCATAGTCCTGTATCAATCCCCAAACTTATCCCACTGCCCCCCTCACTCCCCATAGCCCTGTATCAATCGCCAAACTAATCCCACTGCCCCGCTCTCTCCCCATAGTCCTGTATCAATCCCCAATCTAATCCCACTGCCCCGCACTCTCCCCATAGCCCTGTATCAATCCCCAAACTAATCCCACTGCCCCGCTGTCTCCCCATAGTCCTGTATCAATCCCCAAACTAATCCCACTGCCCCGCTCTTTCCCCATAGCCCTGTATCAAACCCCAAACTAATCCCACTGCCCCGCTCTCTCCACTTGGTCCTGTATCAAACCCCAAACTAATCCCACTGCCCCACTCTCTCTCCATAGTCCTGTATCAATCTCCAAACTAATCCCACTGCCCCGCTCTCTCCCCATAGTCCTGTATCATTCTCCAAACTAATCCCACTGCCCCGATCTCTCCCCATAGTGCTGTATCAAACCCCAAACTAATCCCTCTGCCCCGCTCTCTCCCCATAGACCTGTATTAATCCCCAAACTAATCCCACTGCCCCGCTCTCTCCCCATAGCCCTGTATCAATCCCCAAACTAATCCCACTGCCCCGCACTCTCCCCATAGTCCTGTATCAATCCCCAAATTAATCCCACTGCCCCGCTCTCTCCTCATAGTTCTGTATCAAACCCCAAATTAATCCCACTGCCCCGCTCTCTCCCCTTGGTCCTGTATCAATCCCCAAACTAATCCCACTGCCCCGCTCTCTCCCCATAGTCCTGTATCAATCTCCAAACTAATCCCACTGCCCCGATCTCTCCCCATAGTGCTGTATCAAACCCCAAACTAATCCCTCTGCCCCGCTCTCTCCCCATAGTCCTGTATTAATCCCCAAACTAATCCCACTGCCCCGCTCTCTCCCCACAGCCCTGTATCAATCCCCAAACTAATCCCAGTGCCCCGCTCTCTCCCCATAGTCCTGTATCAATCCCCAAACTAATCCCACTGCCCCGCTATCTCCTCATAGTCCTGTATCAATCCCCAAACTAATCACACTGCCCCGCTCTCAACGCATAGTCCTGTATCAATCCCCAAACTAATCCCACTGCCCCGCTCTCTCCCCATAGTCCTGTATCAATCTCGAAACTAATCCCACTGCCCCGCTCTCTCCCCATAGTCCTGTATCAATCCCGAAACTAATCCCACTGCCCCGCTCTCTCCCCATAGTCCTGTATAAAACCCCAAACTAATCCCACTGCCCCGAACTCTGCCCTTGGTCCTTTATCAAACCCCAAACTAATCCCACTGCCCCACTCTCTCCCCATAGTCCTGTATCAATCCCCAAACTAATCCCACTGCCCCGCTCTCTCCCCATAGTCCTGGATCAATCCCCAAACTAATCCCACTGCCCCGCTCTCTCCCCATAGTCCTGTATCGATCCCCAAACTAATCCCACGGCCCTGCTCTCTCCCCATAGTCCTGTATCAATCCCCAAACTAATCCCACTGCCCCGCTCTCTCCCCATAGTCCTGTATCAATCTCGAAACTAATCCCACTGCCCCGCTCTCTCCCCATAGTCCTGTATCAATCTCTAAACTAATCCCTCTGCCCCGCTCTCTCCCCATAGTCCTCTATAAAACCCCAAACTAATCCCACTGCCCCGCTCTCTCCCCTTGGTCCTTTATCAAACCCCAAACTAATCCCACTGCCCCACTCTCTCCACATAGTCCTGTATCAATCCCCAAACTAATCCCACAGCCCCGCTCTCTCCCCATAGTCCTGGATCAATCCCCAAACTAATCCCACTGCCCCGCTCTCTCCCCATAGTCCTGTATCAATCCCCAAACTAATCCCACGGCGCTGCTCTCTCCCCACAATCCTGTATCAAACCCCAAACTAATCCCACTGCCCCGATCTCTCCCCATAGTCCTATATCAATCCCCAAACTAATCCCACTGCCCCGCTCTCTCCCCATAGTCCTGTATCAATCCCCAAACTAATCCCACTGCCCCACTATCTCCCCATAGCCCTGTATCAATCCCCAAACTAATCCCACTGCCCCGCTCACTCTCCATAGTCCTGTATCAATCCCCAAACTTATGCCACTGCCCCGCTCACTCCCCATAGCCCTGTATCAATCCCCAAACTAATCCCACTGCCCCGCTCTCTCCCCATAGTCCTGTATCAATCCCCAAACAAATCCCACTGCCCCGCACTCTCCCCATAGCCCTGTATCAATTCCCAAACTAATCCCACTGCCCCGCTCTCACCCCATAGTCCTGTATCAATCCCCAAACTAATCCCACTGCCCCGCTCTCTCCCCATAGACCTGTATCAAACCCCAAACTAATCCCACTGCCCCGCTCTCTCCCCTTGGTCCTGTATCAAACCCCAAACTAATCCCACTGCCCCACTCTCTCCCCATAGTCCTGTATCAATCTCCAAACTAATCACACTGCCCCGCTCTCTCCCCATAGTCCTGTATAAATCTCCAACCTAATCCCACTGCCCCGATCTCTCCCCATAGTGCTGTATCAAACCCAAAACTAATCCCACTGCCCCGCTCTCTCCCCATAGTCCTGTATTAATCCCCAAACTAATCCCACTGCCCCGCTCTCTCCCCATAGTCCTGTATCAATCCCCAAACTAATCCCACTGCCCCGCTCTCTCCCCATAGTCCTGTATCAATCCCCAAACTAATCCCACTGCCCCTCTCTCTCCTAATAGTCCTGTATCAATCGCCAAACTGATCCCACTGCCCCGCTCTCTCCCCATAGCCCTGTATCAATCCCCAAACTAATCCCACTGCCCCGCTCTCTCCCCATAGCCCTGTATCAATCCCCAAACTAATCCCACTGCCCTGCACTCTCCCCATAGTCCTGTATCAAACCCCAAACTAATCCCACTGCCCCGCTCTCTCCTCATAGTCCTGTATCAATCTCCAAACTAATCCCACTGCCCCGCTCTCTCCCCATAGTCAGATATCAATCCCCAAACTAATCCCACTGCCCCGCTCTCTCCTCATAATCTTGTATCAATCCCCAAACTAATCCCAATGCCCCACTCTCTCCACAGATCCCTGTATCAATCTGGAAACTAATCCCACTGCCCCGCTCTCTCCCCATAGCCCTGTATCAATCCTCAAACTAATCCCACGGCCCCGCTCTCTCCCCATAGTCCTGTATCAATCCCCAAACTTATCCCACTGCCCCGCTCACTCCCCATAGACCTGTATCAATCGCCAAACTAATCCCACTGTCCCGCTCTCTCCCCATAGTCCTGTATCAATCCCCAAACTAATCCCAGTGCCCCGCACTCTCCCCATAGCCCTGTATCAATCCCCAAACTAATCCCACTGCCCCGCTCTCTCCCCATAGTCCTGTATCAATCCCCAAACTAATCCCACTGCCCCGATCTCTCCCCATAGTGCTGTATCAAACCCAAAACTAATCCCACTGCCCCGCTCTCTCCCCATAGTCCTGTATTAATTCCCAAACTAATCCCACTGCCCCGCTCTCTCCCCATCGTCCTGTATCAATCCCCAAACTAATCCCACTGCCCCGCTCTCTCCCCATAGTCTTGTATCAATCCCCAAACTAATCCCACTGCCCCGCTCTCTCCTAATAGTCCTGTATCAATCGCCAAACTGATCCCACTGCCCCGCTCTCTCCCCATAGCCCTGTATCAATCCCCAAACTAATCCCACTGCCCCGCTCTCTCCCCATAGCCCTGTATCAATTCCCAAACTAATCCCACTGCCCTGCTCTCTCCCCATAGTCCTGTATCAAACCCCAAACTAATCCCACTGCCCCGCTCTCTCCTCATAGTCCTGTATCAATCTCCAAACTAATCCCACTGCCCCGCTCTCTCCCCATAGTCAGATATAAATCCTCAAACTAATCCCACTGCCCCGCTCTCTCCCCATAATCCTGTATCATTCCCCAAACTAATCCCAATGCCCCACTCTCTCCCCAGATCCCTGTATCAATCTGGAAACTAATCCCACTGCCCCGCTCTCTCCCCATAGCCCTGTATCAATCCCCAAACTAATCCCACTGCCCCGCTCTCTCCCCATAGTCCTGTATCAATCCCCAAACTTATCCCACTGCCCCCCTCACTCCCCATAGCCCTGTATCAATCGCCAAACTAATCCCACTGCCCCGCTCTCTCCCCATAGTCCTGTATCAATCCCCAATCTAATCCCACTGCCCCGCACTCTCCCCATAGCCCTGTATCAATCCCCAAACTAATCCCACTGCCCCGCTCTCTCCCCATAGTCCTGTATCAATCCCCAAACTAATCCCACTGCCCCGCTCTTTCCCCAGAGCCCTGTATCAAACCCCAAACTAATCCCACTGCCCCACTCTCTCCACTTGGTCCTGTATCAATCCCCAAACTCATCCCACTGCCCCGCTCTCTCCCCATAGTCCTGTATCAATCCCCAAACAAATCCCACTGCCCCGCACTCTCCCCATAGCCCTGTATCAATTCCCAAACTAATCCCACTGCCCCGCTCTCACCCCATAGTCCTGTATCAATCCCCAAACTAATCCCACTGCTCCGCTCTCTCCCCATAGACCTGTATCAAACGCCAAACTAATCCCACTGCCCCGCTCTCTCCCCTTGGTCCTGTATCAAACCCCAAACTAATCCCACTGCCCCGCTCTCTCCCCATAGACCTGTATCAATCTCCAAACTAATCCCACTGCCCCGCTCTCTCCCCATAGTCCTGTATAAATCTCCAACCTAATCCCACTGCCCCGATCTCTCCCCATAGTGCTGTATCAAACCCAAAACTAATCCCACTGCCCCGCTCTCTCCCCATAGTCCTGTATTAATCCCCAAACTAATCCCACTGCCCCGCTCTCTCCCCATAGTCCTGTATCAATCCCCAAACTAATCCCACTGCCCCGCTCTCTCCCCATAGTCCTGTATCAATCCCCAAACTAATTCCACTGCCCCTCTCTCTCCTAATAGTCCTGCATCAATCGCCAAACTGATCCCACTGCCCCGCTCTCTCCCCATAGCCTTGTATCAAACCCCAAACTAATCCCACTGCCCCGCTATCTCCCCATAGCCCTGTATCAATCCCCAAACTAATCCCACTGCCCTGCTCTCTCCCCATAGTCCTGTATCAAACCCCAAACTAATCCCACTGCCCCGCTCTCTCCTCATAGTCCTGTATCAATCTCCAAACTAATCCCACTGCCCCGCTCTCTCCCCATAGTCAGATATCAATCCCCAAACTAATCCCACTGCCCCGCTCTCTCCCCATAATCCTGTATCAATCCCCAAACTAATCCCAATGCCCCACTCTCTCCACAGATCCCTGTATCAATCTGGAAACTAATCCCACTGCCCCGCTCTCTCCCCATAGCCTTGTATCAATCCCCAAACTAATCCCACGGCCCCGCTCTCTCCCCATAGTCCTGTATCAATCCCCAAACTTATCCCACTGCCCCGCTCACTCCCCATAGCCCTGTATCAATCGCCAAACTAATCCCACTGTCCCGCTCTCTCGCCATTGTCCTGTATCAATCCCCAAACTAATCCCACTGCCCCGCACTCTCCCCATAGCCCTGTATCAATCCCCAAACTAATCCCACTGCCCCGCTCTCTCCCCATAGTCCTGTATCAATCCCCAAACTAATCCCACTGCCCCGATCTCTCCCCATAGTGCTGTATCAAACCCAAAACTAATCCCACTGCCCCGCTCTCTCCCCATAGTCCTGTATTAATTCCCAAACTAATCCCACTGCCCCGCTCTCTCCCCATAGTCCTGTATCAATCCCCAAACTAATCCCACTGCCCCGCTCTCTCCCCATAGTCCTGTATCAATCCCCAAACTAATCCCACTGCCCCGTTCTCTCCTAATAGTCCTGTATCAATCGCCAAACTGATCCCACTGCCCCGCTCTCTCCCCATAGCCCTGTATCAATCCCCATACTAATCCCACTGCCCCGCTCTCTCCCCATAGCCCTGTATCAATCCCCAAACTAATCCCACTGCCCTGCTCTCTCCCCATAGTCCTGTATCAAACCCCAAAGTAATCCCACTGCCCCGCTCTCTCCTCATAGTCCTGCATCAATGTCCAAACTAATCCCACTGCCCCGCTCTCTCCCCTTAGTCAGATATCAATCCCCAAACTAATCCCACTGCCCCGCTCTCTCCCCATTATCCTGTATCATTCCCCAAACTAATCCCAATGCCCCACTCTCTCCCCAGATCCCTGTATCAATCTGGAAACTAATCCCACTGCCCCGCTCTCTCCCCATAGCCCTGTATCAATCCCCAAACTAATCCCACTGCCCCGCTCTCTCCCCATAGTCCTGTATCAATCCCCAAACTTATCCCACTGCCCCCCTCACTCCCCATAGCCCTGTATCAATCGCCAAACTAATCCCACTGCCCCGCTCTCTCCCCATAGTCCTGTATCAATCCCCAATCTAATCCCACTGCCCCGCACTCTCCCCATAGCCCTGTATCAATCCCCAAACTAATCCCACTGCCCCGCTGTCTCCCCATAGTCCTGTATCAATCCCCAAACTAATCCCACTGCCCCGCTCTTTCCCCATAGCCCTGTATCAAACCCCAAACTAATCCCACTGCCCCGCTCTCTCCACTTGGTCCTGTATCAAACCCCAAACTAATCCCACTGCCCCACTCTCTCCCCATAGTCCTGTATCAATCTCCAAACTAATCCCACTGCCCCGCTCTCTCCCCATAGTCCTGTATCATTCTCCAAACTAATCCCACTGCCCCGATCTCTCCCCATAGTGCTGTATCAAACCCCCAACTAATCCCTCTGCCCCGCTCTCTCCCCATAGACCTGTATTAATCCCCAAACTAATCCCACTGCCCCGCTCTCTCCCCATAGCCCTGTATCAATCCCCAAACTAATCCCACTGCCCCGCACTCTCCCCATAGTCCTGTATCAATCCCCAAACTAATCCCAATGCCCCGCTCTCTCCTCATAGTTCTGTATCAAACCCCAAATTAATCCCACTGCCCCGCTCTCTCCCCTTGGTCCTGTATCAAACCCCAAACTAATCCCACTGCCCCACTCTCTCCTCATAGTCCAGTATCAATCCCCAAACTAATCCCACTGCCCCGCTCTCTCCCCATAGTCCTGGATAAATCCCCAAACTAATCCCACTGTCCCGCTCTCTCCCCATGGTCCTGTATCAATCCCCAAACTAATCCCACGGCCATGCTCTCTCCTCATAGTCCTGTATCAATCCCCGAACTAATCCCACTGCCCCGCTCTCTCCCCATAGTCCTGTATCAATCCCCAAACTAATCCCACTGCCCCGCTCTCTCCCCATAGTTTTGTATCAATCCCTAAACTAATCCCACTGTCCCGCTCTCTCACCATAGTCCTGTATCAAACCCCAAACTAATCCCACTGCCCCGCTCTCTCCCCTTGGTCCTGTATCAAACCCCAAACTAATCCCACAGCCCCACTCTCTCCCCATAGACCTGTATCAATCTCCAAACTAATCCCACTGCCCCGCTCTCTCCCCATAGTCCTGTATCAATCCCCAAACTAATCCCACTGCCCCTCTCTCTCCTAATAGTCCTGTATCAATCGCCAAACTGATCCCACTGCCCCGCTCTCTCCCCATAGCCCTGTATCAATCCCCAAACTAATCCCACTGCCCCGCTCTCTCCCCATAGCCCTGTATCAATCCCCAAACTAATCCCACTGCCCTGCACTCTCCCCATAGTCCTGTATCAAACCCCAAACTAATCCCACTGCCCCGCTCTCTCCTCATAGTCCTGTATCAATCTCCAAACTAATCCCACTGCCCCGCTCTCTCCCCATAGTCAGATATCAATCCCCAAACTAATCCCACTGCCCCGCTCTCTCCTCATAATCTTGTATCAATCCCCAAACTAATCCCAATGCCCCACTCTCTCCACAGATCCCTGTATCAATCTGGAAACTAATCCCACTGCCCCGCTCTCTCCCCATAGCCCTGTATCAATCCTCAAACTAATCCCACGGCCCCGCTCTCTCCCCATAGTCCTGTATCAATCCCCAAACTTATCCCACTGCCCCGCTCACTCCCCATAGACCTGTATCAATCGCCAAACTAATCCCACTGTCCCGCTCTCTCCCCATAGTCCTGTATCAATCCCCAAACTAATCCCAGTGCCCCGCACTCTCCCCATAGCCCTGTATCAATCCCCAAACTAATCCCACTGCCCCGCTCTCTCCCCATAGTCCTGTATCAATCCCCAAACTAATCCCACTGCCCCGATCTCTCCCCATAGTGCTGTATCAAACCCAAAACTAATCCCACTGCCCCGCTCTCTCCCCATAGTCCTGTATTAATTCCCAAACTAATCCCACTGCCCCGCTCTCTCCCCATCGTCCTGTATCAATCCCCAAACTAATCCCACTGCCCCGCTCTCTCCCCATAGTCTTGTATCAATCCCCAAACTAATCCCACTGCCCCGCTCTCTCCTAATAGTCCTGTATCAATCGCCAAACTGATCCCACTGCCCCGCTCTCTCCCCATAGCCCTGTATCAATCCCCAAACTAATCCCACTGCCCCGCTCTCTCCCCATAGCCCTGTATCAATTCCCAAACTAATCCCACTGCCCTGCTCTCTCCCCATAGTCCTGTATCAAACCCCAAACTAATCCCACTGCCCCGCTCTCTCCTCATAGTCCTGTATCAATCTCCAAACTAATCCCACTGCCCCGCTCTCTCCCCATAGTCAGATATAAATCCTCAAACTAATCCCACTGCCCCGCTCTCTCCCCATAATCCTGTATCATTCCCCAAACTAATCCCAATGCCCCACTCTCTCCCCAGATCCCTGTATCAATCTGGAAACTAATCCCACTGCCCCGCTCTCTCCCCATAGCCCTGTATCAATCCCCAAACTAATCCCACTGCCCCGCTCTCTCCCCATAGTCCTGTATCAATCCCCAAACTTATCCCACTGCCCCCCTCACTCCCCATAGCCCTGTATCAATCGCCAAACTAATCCCACTGCCCCGCTCTCTCCCCATAGTCCTGTATCAATCCCCAATCTAATCCCACTGCCCCGCACTCTCCCCATAGCCCTGTATCAATCCCCAAACTAATCCCACTGCCCCGCTCTCTCCCCATAGTCCTGTATCAATCCCCAAACTAATCCCACTGCCCCGCTCTTTCCCCAGAGCCCTGTATCAAACCCCAAACTAATCCCACTGCCCCACTCTCTCCACTTGGTCCTGTATCAATCCCCAAACTCATCCCACTGCCCCGCTCTCTCCCCATAGTCCTGTATCAATCCCCAAACAAATCCCACTGCCCCGCACTCTCCCCATAGCCCTGTATCAATTCCCAAACTAATCCCACTGCCCCGCTCTCACCCCATAGTCCTGTATCAATCCCCAAACTAATCCCACTGCTCCGCTCTCTCCCCATAGACCTGTATCAAACGCCAAACTAATCCCACTGCCCCGCTCTCTCCCCTTGGTCCTGTATCAAACCCCAAACTAATCCCACTGCCCCGCTCTCTCCCCATAGACCTGTATCAATCTCCAAACTAATCCCACTGCCCCGCTCTCTCCCCATAGTCCTGTATAAATCTCCAACCTAATCCCACTGCCCCGATCTCTCCCCATAGTGCTGTATCAAACCCAAAACTAATCCCACTGCCCCGCTCTCTCCCCATAGTCCTGTATTAATCCCCAAACTAATCCCACTGCCCCGCTCTCTCCCCATAGTCCTGTATCAATCCCCAAACTAATCCCACTGCCCCGCTCTCTCCCCATAGTCCTGTATCAATCCCCAAACTAATTCCACTGCCCCTCTCTCTCCTAATAGTCCTGCATCAATCGCCAAACTGATCCCACTGCCCCGCTCTCTCCCCATAGCCTTGTATCAAACCCCAAACTAATCCCACTGCCCCGCTATCTCCCCATAGCCCTGTATCAATCCCCAAACTAAGCCACTGCCCTGCTCTCTCCCCATAGTCCTGTATCAAACCCCAAACTAATCCCACTGCCCCGCTCTCTCCTCATAGTCCTGTATCAATCTCCAAACTAATCCCACTGCCCCGCTCTCTCCCCATAGTCAGATATCAATCCCCAAACTAATCCCACTGCCCCGCTCTCTCCCCATAATCCTGTATCAATCCCCAAACTAATCCCAATGCCCCACTCTCTCCACAGATCCCTGTATCAATCTGGAAACTAATCCCACTGCCCCGCTCTCTCCCCATAGCCTTGTATCAATCCCCAAACTAATCCCACGGCCCCGCTCTCTCCCCATAGTCCTGTATCAATCCCCAAACTTATCCCACTGCCCCGCTCACTCCCCATAGCCCTGTATCAATCGCCAAACTAATCCCACTGTCCCGCTCTCTCGCCATTGTCCTGTATCAATCCCCAAACTAATCCCACTGCCCCGCACTCTCCCCATAGCCCTGTATCAATCCCCAAACTAATCCCACTGCCCCGCTCTCTCCCCATAGTCCTGTATCAATCCCCAAACTAATCCCACTGCCCCGATCTCTCCCCATAGTGCTGTATCAAACCCAAAACTAATCCCACTGCCCCGCTCTCTCCCCATAGTCCTGTATTAATTCCCAAACTAATCCCACTGCCCCGCTCTCTCCCCATAGTCCTGTATCAATCCCCAAACTAATCCCACTGCCCCGCTCTCTCCCCATAGTCCTGTATCAATCCCCAAACTAATCCCACTGCCCCGTTCTCTCCTAATAGTCCTGTATCAATCGCCAAACTGATCCCACTGCCCCGCTCTCTCCCCATAGCCCTGTATCAATCCCCATACTAATCCCACTGCCCCGCTCTCTCCCCATAGCCCTGTATCAATCCCCAAACTAATCCCACTGCCCTGCTCTCTCCCCATAGTCCTGTATCAAACCCCAAAGTAATCCCACTGCCCCGCTCTCTCCTCATAGTCCTGCATCAATGTCCAAACTAATCCCACTGCCCCGCTCTCTCCCCTTAGTCAGATATCAATCCCCAAACTAATCCCACTGCCCCGCTCTCTCCCCATTATCCTGTATCATTCCCCAAACTAATCCCAATGCCCCACTCTCTCCCCAGATCCCTGTATCAATCTGGAAACTAATCCCACTGCCCCGCTCTCTCCCCATAGCCCTGTATCAATCCCCAAACTAATCCCACTGCCCCGCTCTCTCCCCATAGTCCTGTATCAATCCCCAAACTTATCCCACTGCCCCCCTCACTCCCCATAGCCCTGTATCAATCGCCAAACTAATCCCACTGCCCCGCTCTCTCCCCATAGTCCTGTATCAATCCCCAATCTAATCCCACTGCCCCGCACTCTCCCCATAGCCCTGTATCAATCCCCAAACTAATCCCACTGCCCCGCTGTCTCCCCATAGTCCTGTATCAATCCCCAAACTAATCCCACTGCCCCGCTCTTTCCCCATAGCCCTGTATCAAACCCCAAACTAATCCCACTGCCCCGCTCTCTCCACTTGGTCCTGTATCAAACCCCAAACTAATCCCACTGCCCCACTCTCTCCCCATAGTCCTGTATCAATCTCCAAACTAATCCCACTGCCCCGCTCTCTCCCCATAGTCCTGTATCATTCTCCAAACTAATCCCACTGCCCCGATCTCTCCCCATAGTGCTGTATCAAACCCCCAACTAATCCCTCTGCCCCGCTCTCTCCCCATAGACCTGTATTAATCCCCAAACTAATCCCACTGCCCCGCTCTCTCCCCATAGCCCTGTATCAATCCCCAAACTAATCCCACTGCCCCGCACTCTCCCCATAGTCCTGTATCAATCCCCAAACTAATCCCAATGCCCCGCTCTCTCCTCATAGTTCTGTATCAAACCCCAAATTAATCCCACTGCCCCGCTCTCTCCCCTTGGTCCTGTATCAAACCCCAAACTAATCCCACTGCCCCACTCTCTCCTCATAGTCCAGTATCAATCCCCAAACTAATCCCACTGCCCCGCTCTCTCCCCATAGTCCTGGATAAATCCCCAAACTAATCCCACTGTCCCGCTCTCTCCCCATGGTCCTGTATCAATCCCCAAACTAATCCCACGGCCATGCTCTCTCCTCATAGTCCTGTATCAATCCCCGAACTAATCCCACTGCCCCGCTCTCTCCCCATAGTCCTGTATCAATCCCCAAACTAATCCCACTGCCCCGCTCTCTCCCCATAGTTTTGTATCAATCCCTAAACTAATCCCACTGTCCCGCTCTCTCACCATAGTCCTGTATCAAACCCCAAACTAATCCCACTGCCCCGCTCTCTCCCCTTGGTCCTGTATCAAACCCCAAACTAATCCCACAGCCCCACTCTCTCCCCATAGACCTGTATCAATCTCCAAACTAATCCCACTGCCCCGCTCTCTCCCCATAGTCCTGTATCAATCTCCAAACTAATCCCACTGCCCCGATCTCTCCTCATAGTGCTGTATCAAACCCCAAACTAATCCCTCTGTCCCGCTCTCTCCCCATAGTCCTGTATTAATCCCCAAACTAATCCCACTGCCCCGCTCTCTCCCCATAGCCCTGTATCAATCCCCAAACTAATCCCTCTGCGCTGCTCTCTCCCCATAGTCCTGGATCAATCCCCAAACTAATCCCACTGCCCTGCTCTCTCCCCATAATCCTGTATCAATCCCCAAACTAAGCCCACGGCCCTGCTCTCTCCCCATAGTCCTGTATCAATCCCCAAACTGATCCCACTGCCCCGCTAACTCCCCATAGTCCTCTATCAATCCCCAAACTAATCCCACTGCCCCGCTCTCTCCCCATAGTCCTGTATCAAACCCCAAACTAATCCCACTGCCCCGCTCTCTCCCCTTGGTCCTGTATCAAACCCCAAACTAATCCCACTGCCCCACTCTCTCATCATAGTCCTGTATCAATCTACAAACTAATCCCACTGCCCCGCTCTCTCCCCATAGCCCTGTATCAATCCCCAAACTAATCCCACTGCCCCGCTCTCTCCCCATCGTCCTGTATCAAACCCCAAACTAATCCCTTTGCGCTGCTCTCTCCCCATAGTCCTGGATCAATCCCCAAACTAATCCCACTGCCCTGCTCTCTCCCCATAATCCTGTATCAATCCCCAAACTAATCCCACTGCCCCACTCTCTCCCCAAAACCCTGTATCAATCTCGAAACTAATCCCACTGCCCTGATCTCTCCCCATAGTGCTGTATCCAACCCCAAACTAATCCCTCTGCCCCGCTCTCTCCCCATAGTCCTACTTCAAACCCCAAACTCATCCCACTGCCCCGCTCTCTCCCCTTGGTCCTGTATCAAACCCCAAACTAATCCCACTGCCCCACTCTCTCATCATAGTCCTGTATCAATCTCCAAACTAATCCCACTGCCCCGCTCTCTCCCCATAGCCCTGTATCAATCCCCAAACTAATCCCACTGCCCCGCTCTCTCCCCATCGTCCTGTATCAAACCCCAAACTAATCCCTTTGCGCTGCTCTCTCCCCATAGTCCTGGATCAATCCCCAAACTAATCCCACTGCCCTGCTCTCTCCCCATAATCCTGTATCAATCCCCAAACTAATCCCACTGCCCCACTCTCTCCCCAGAACCCTGTATCAATCTCGAAACTAATCCCACTGCCCTGATCTCTCCCCATAGTGCTGTATCCAACCCCAAACTAATCCCTCTGCCCCGCTCTCTCCCCATAGTCCTACGTCAAACCCCAAACTAATCCCACTGCACCGCTCTCTCCCCTTGGTCCTGTATCAAACCCCAAACTAATCCCACTGCCCCACTCTCTCATCATAGTCCTGTATCAATCTCCAAACTAATCCCACTGCCCCGCTCTCTCCCCATAGTCCTGTATCAATCTCCAAACTAATCCCACTGCCCCGATCTCTCCCCATAGTGCTGTATCCAACCCCAAACTAATCCCTCTGCCCCGCTCTCTCCCCATAGACCTACATCAAACCCCAAACTAATCCCACTGCCCCGTTCTGTCCCCATTGTCCTGTATCAATCCCCAAACTAATCCCACTGCCCCGCTCTCTCCCCATAGTCCTGTATCATTCCCCAAACTAATCCCACTGCCCCGCTCTCTCCCAATAGCCCTGTATCAACCCCCAAACTAATCCCACTGCCCCGCTCTCTCCCCATAGCCCTGTATCAATCCCCAAACTAATCCCACTGCCCCGCTCTCTCCCCATAGTCCTGTATCAAACCCCAAACTAATCCCACTGCCCCGCTCTCTCCTCATAGTCCTGTATCAATCTCGAAACTAATCCCACTGCCCCGCTCTCTCCCCATAGTCCGATATCAATCCCCAAACTAATCCCACTGCCCCGCTCTCTCCCCATAGTCCTGTATCAATCCCCAAACTAATCCCACTGCTCCACTCTCTCCCCAGAACCCTGTATCAATCTCGAAACTAATCCCACTGCCCCGCTCACTCCCCATAGCCCTGTATCAATCCCCAAACTAATCCCACTGCCCCGCTCTCTCCCCATAGTCCTGCATAAATCCCCAAACTAATCCCACTGCCCCGCACTCTCCCCATAGCCCTGTATCAATCCCCAAACTAATCCCACTGCCCCGTTCTCTCCCAATAGTCCTGTATCAATCCCCAAACTAATCCCACTGTCCCGCTCTCTCACCATAGTCCTGTATCAAACCCCAAACTAATCCCACTGCCCCGCTCTCTCCCCTTGGTCCTGTATCAAACCCCAAACTAATCCCACAGCCCCACTCTCTCCCCATAGACCTGTATCAATCTCCAAACTAATCCCACTGCCCCGCTCTCTCCCCATAGTCCTGTATCAATCTCCAAACTAATCCCACTGCCCCGATCTCTCCCCACAGTGCTGTATCAAACCCCAAACTAATCCCTCTGTCCCGCTCTCTCCCCATAGTCCTGTATTAATCCCCAAACTAATCCCACTGCCCCGCTCTCTCCCCATAGCCCTGTATCAATCCCCAAACTAATCCCTCTGCGCTGCTCTCTCCCCATAGTCCTGGATCAATATCCAAACTAATCCCACTGCCCTGCTCTCTCCCCATAATCCTGTATCAATCCCCAAACTAAGCCCACGGCCCTGCTCTCTCCCCATAGTCCTGTATCAATCCCCAAACTGATCCCACTGCCCCGCTCTCTCCCCATAGTCCTGTATCAATCCCCAAACTAATCCCAATGCCCCGCTCTCTCCCCATAGTCCTGTATCAAACCCCAAACTAATCCCACTGCCCCACTCTCTCATCATAGTCCTGTATCAATCTCCAAACTAATCCCACTGCCCCGCTCTCTCCCCATAGCCCTGTATCAATCCCCAAACTAATCCCACTGCCCCGCTCTCTCCCCATCGTCCTGTATCAAACCCCAAACTAATCCCTTTGCGCTGCTCTCTCCCCATAGTCCTGGATCAATCCCCAAACTAATCCCACTGCCCTGCTCTCTCCCCATAATCCTGTATCAATCCCCAAACTAATCCCACTGCCCCACTCTCTCCCCAAAACCCTGTATCAATCTCGAAACTAATCCCACTGCCCTGATCTCTCCCCATAGTGCTGTATCCAACCCCAAACTAATCCCTCTGCCCCGCTCTCTCCCCATAGTCCGACTTCAAACCCCAAACTAATCCCACTGCCCCGCTCTCTCCCCTTGGTCCTGTATCAAACCCCAAACTAATCCCACTGCCCCACTCTCTCATCATAGTCCTGTATCAATCTCCAAACTAATCCCACTGCCCCGCTCTCTCCCCATAGCCCTGTATCAATCCCCAAACTAATCCCACTGCCCCGCTCTCTCCCCATCGTCCTGTATCAAACCCCAAACTAATCCCTTTGCGCTGCTCTCTCCCCATAGTCCTGGATCAATCCCCAAACTAATCCCACTGCCCTGCTCTCTCCCCATAATCCTGTATCAATCCCCAAACTAATCCCACTGCCCCACTCTCTCCCCAGAACCCTGTATCAATCTCGAAACTAATCCCACTGCCCTGATCTCTCCCCATAGTGCTGTATCAAACCCCAAACTAATCCCTCTGCCCCGCTCTCTCCCCATAGTCCTACGTCAAACCCCAAACTAATCCCACTGCACCGCTCTCTCCCCTTGGTCCTGTATCAAACCCCAAACTAATCCCACTGCCCCACTCTCTCATCATAGTCCTGTATCAATCTCCAAACTAATCCCACTGCCCCGCTCTCTCCCCATAGTCCTGTATCAATCTCCAAACTAATCCCACTGCCCCGATCTCTCCCCATAGTGCTGTATCCAACCCCAAACTAATCCCTCTGCCCCGCTCTCTCCCCATAGACCTACATCAAACCCCAAACTAATCCCACTGCCCCGTTCTGTCCCCATTGTCCTGTATCAATCCCCAAACTAATCCCACTGCCCCGCTCTCTCCCCATAGTCCTGTATCATTCCCCAAACTAATCCCACTGCCCCGCTCTCTCCCAATAGCCCTGTATCAACCCCCAAACTAATCCCACTGCCCCGCTCTCTCCCCATAGCCCTGTATCAATCCCCAAACTAATCCCACTGCCCCGCTCTCTCCCCATAGTCCTGTATCAAACCCCAAACTAATCCCACTGCCCCGCTCTCTCCTCATAGTCCTGTATCAATCTCCAAACTAATCCCACTGCCCCGCTCTCTCCCCATAGTCCGATATCAATCCCCAAACTAATCCCACTGCCCCGCTCTCTCCCCATAGTCCTGTATCAATCCCCAAACTAATCCCACTGCTCCACTCTCTCCCCAGAACCCTGTATCAATCTCGAAACTAATCCCACTGCCCCGCTCACTCCCCATAGCCCTGTATCAATCCCCAAACTAATCCCACTGCCCCGCTCTCTCCCCATAGTCCTGCATCAATCCCCAAACTAATCCCACTGCCCCGCACTCTCCCCATAGCCCTGTATCAATCCCCAAACTAATCCCACTGCCCCGTTCTCTCCCAATAGTCCTGTATCAATCCCCAAACTAATCCCACTGCCCCGCTCTCTCCCCATAGCCCTGTATCAAACCCCAAACTAATCCCACTGCCCCGCTCTCTCCACTTGGTCCTGTATCAAACCCCAAACTAATCCCACTGCCCCGATCTCTCCCCACAGTGCTGTATCAAACCCCAAACTAATCCCTCTGTCCCGCTCTCTCCCCATAGTCCTGTATTAATCCCCAAACTAATCCCACTGCCCCGCTCTCTCCCCATAGCCCTGTATCAATCCCCAAACTAATCCCTCTGCGCTGCTCTCTCCCCATAGTCCTGGATCAATATCCAAACTAATCCCACTGCCCTGCTCTCTCCCCATAATCCTGTATCAATCCCCAAACTAAGCCCACGGCCCTGCTCTCTCCCCATAGTCCTGTATCAATCCCCAAACTGATCCCACTGCCCCGCTCTCTCCCCATGGTCCTGTATCAATCCCCAAACTAATCCCAATGCCCCGCTCTCTCCCCATAGTCCTGTATCAAACCCCAAACTAATCCCACTGCCCCACTCTCTCATCATAGTCCTGTATCAATCTCCAAACTAATCCCACTGCCCCGCTCTCTCCCCATAGCCCTGTATCAATCCCCAAACTAATCCCACTGCCCCGCTCTCTCCCCATCGTCCTGTATCAAACCCCAAACTAATCCCTTTGCGCTGCTCTCTCCCCATAGTCCTGGATCAATCCCCAAACTAATCCCACTGCCCTGCTCTCTCCCCATAATCCTGTATCAATCCCCAAACTAATCCCACTGCCCCACTCTCTCCCCAAAACCCTGTATCAATCTCGAAACTAATCCCACTGCCCTGATCTCTCCCCATAGTGCTGTATCCAACCCCAAACTAATCCCTCTGCCCCGCTCTCTCCCCATAGTCCGACTTCAAACCCCAAACTAATCCCACTGCCCCGCTCTCTCCCCTTGGTCCTGTATCAAACCCCAAACTAATCCCACTGCCCCACTCTCTCATCATAGTCCTGTATCAATCTCCAAACTAATCCCACTGCCCCGCTCTCTCCCCATAGCCCTGTATCAATCCCCAAACTAATCCCACTGCCCCGCTCTCTCCCCATCGTCCTGTATCAAACCCCAAACTAATCCCTTTGCGCTGCTCTCTCCCCATAGTCCTGGATCAATCCCCAAACTAATCCCACTGCCCTGCTCTCTCCCCATAATCCTGTATCAATCCCCAAACTAATCCCACTGCCCCACTCTCTCCCCAGAACCCTGTATCAATCTCGAAACTAATCCCACTGCCCTGATCTCTCCCCATAGTGCTGTATCAAACCCCAAACTAATCCCTCTGCCCCGCTCTCTCCCCATAGTCCTACGTCAAACCCCAAACTAATCCCACTGCACCGCTCTCTCCCCTTGGTCCTGTATCAAACCCCAAACTAATCCCACTGCCCCACTCTCTCATCATAGTCCTGTATCAATCTCCAAACTAATCCCACTGCCCCGCTCTCTCCCCATAGTCCTGTATCAATCTCCAAACTAATCCCACTGCCCCGATCTCTCCCCATAGTGCTGTATCCAACCCCAAACTAATCCCTCTGCCCCGCTCTCTCCCCATAGACCTACATCAAACCCCAAACTAATCCCACTGCCCCGTTCTGTCCCCATTGTCCTGTATCAATCCCCAAACTAATCCCACTGCCCCGCTCTCTCCCCATAGTCCTGTATCATTCCCCAAACTAATCCCACTGCCCCGCTCTCTCCCAATAGCCCTGTATCAACCCCCAAACTAATCCCACTGCCCCGCTCTCTCCCCATAGCCCTGTATCAATCCCCAAACTAATCCCACTGCCCCGCTCTCTCCCCATAGTCCTGTATCAAACCCCAAACTAATCCCACTGCCCCGCTCTCTCCTCATAGTCCTGTATCAATCTCCAAACTAATCCCACTGCCCCGCTCTCTCCCCATAGTCCGATATCAATCCCCAAACTAATCCCACTGCCCCGCTCTCTCCCCATAGTCCTGTATCAATCCCCAAACTAATCCCACTGCTCCACTCTCTCCCCAGAACCCTGTATCAATCTCGAAACTAATCCCACTGCCCCGCTCACTCCCCATAGCCCTGTATCAATCCCCAAACTAATCCCACTGCCCCGCTCTCTCCCCATAGTCCTGCATCAATCCCCAAACTAATCCCACTGCCCCGCACTCTCCCCATAGCCCTGTATCAATCCCCAAACTAATCCCACTGCCCCGTTCTCTCCCAATAGTCCTGTATCAATCCCCAAACTAATCCCACTGCCCCGCTCTCTCCCCATAGCCCTGTATCAAACCCCAAACTAATCCCACTGCCCCGCTCTCTCCACTTGGTCCTGTATCAAACCCCAAACTAATCCCACTGCCACGCTCTCTCCCCATAGCCCTGTATCAATCCCCAAACTAATCCCACAGCCCCGCTCTCTCCCCATCGTCCTGTATCAAACCCCAAACTAATCCCTCTGCGCCGCTCTCTCCCCATAGTCCTGTATTAATCCCCAAACTAATCCCACTGCCCCGCTCTCTCCCCATAGCCCTGTATCAATCCCCAAACTAATCCCACTGCCCCGTTCTTTCCCCATAGTCCTGTATCGATCCCCAAACTAATCCCACTGCCCCGCTCTCTCTTCATAGTCCTGTATCAATCCCCAAACTAATCCCACTGCCCCGCACTCTCCCCATAGTCCTGGATCAATCCCCAAACTAATCCCACTGCCCCGCTCTCTCCCCATAATCCTGTATCAATCCCCAAACTAATCCCACGGCCCTGCTCTCTCCCCATAGTCCTGTATCAATCCCCAAACTGATCCCACTGCCCCGCTCTCTCCCCATAGTCCTCTATCAATCTCGAAACTAATCCCACTGCCCCGCTCTCTCCCCGTAGTCCTGTATCAATCCCTAAACTAATCCCAATGCCCCGCTCTCTCCCCATAGTCCTGTATCAAACCCCAAACTAATCCCACTGCCCCGCTCTCTCCCCTTGGTCCTGTATCAAACCCCAAACTAATCCCACTGCCCCACTCTGTCATCATAGTCTGTATCAATCTCCAAACTAATCCCACTGCCCCGATCTCTCCCCAGAGTGCTGTATCCAACCCCAAACTAATCCCTCTGCCCCGCTCTCTCCCCATAGTCCTACATCAAACCCCAAACTAATCCCACTGCCCCGGTCTGTCCCCATTGTCCTATATCAATCCCCAAGCTAACCCCACTGCTCCGCTCTCTCCCGATTGTCCTGTATCATTCCCCGAACTAATCCCACTGCCCCGCTCTCTCCCAATAGCCCTGTATCAATCTCCAAACTAATCCCACTGCCCCGCTCTCTCCCCATAGTCCGATATCAATCCCCAAACTAATCCCACAGCCACGCTCTCTCCCCATAGTCCTGTATCAATCCCCAAACTAATCCCACGGCCCTGCTCTCTACCCATAGTCCTGTATCAATCCCCAAACTAATCCCACTGCCCCGCTCTCTCCCCATAGTCCTGTATCAATCTCGAAACTAATCCCACTGCCCCGCTCTCTCCCCATAGTTTTGTATCAATCCCTAAACTAATCCCACTGTCCCGCTCTCTCACCATAGTCCTGTATCAAACCCCAAACTAATCCCACTGCCCCGCTCTCTCCCCTTGGTCCTGTATCAAACCCCAAACTAATCCCACAGCCCCACTCTCTCCCCATAGACCTGTATCAATCTCCAAACTAATCCCACTGCCCCGCTCTCTCCCCATAGTCCTATATCAATCTCCAAACTAATCCCACTGCCCCGATCTCTCCCCATAGTGCTTTATCAAACCCCAAACTAATCCCTCTGTCCCGCTCTCTCCCCATAGTCCTGTATTAATCCCCAAACTAATCCCACTGCCCCGCTCTCTCCCCATAGCCCTGTATCAATCCCCAAACTAATCCCACTGCCCCGCTCTCTCCCCATAGTCCTGTATCAATCCCCAAACTAATCCCACTGCCTCGCTCTCTCCCCATAGTCCTGTATCAATCCCCAAACTAATCCCACTGCCCCGCTCACTCCCCATAGCCCTGTATCAATCCCCAAACTAATCCCACTGCCCCGCTCACTCCCCATAGTCCTGTATCAATCCCCAAACTAATCCCACTGCCCCGCTCTCTCCCCATAGCCCTGTATCAAACCCCAAACTAATCCCACTGCCCCGCTCTCTCCCCTTGGTTCTGTATCAAACCCCAAACTAATCCCACTGCCCCACTCTCTCCCCATAGTCCTGTATCAATCCTCAAACTAATCCCACGGCCCTGCTCTCTCCCCATAGTCCTGTATCAATCCCCAAACTAATCCCACTGCCCCGCTCTCTCCTGATAGCCCTGTATCAATCCCCAAACTAATCCCACTGCCACGCTCTCTCCCCATAGCCCTGTATCAATCCCCAAACTAATCCCACTGCCCCGCTCTCTCCCCATCGTCCTGTATCAAACCCCAAACTAATCCCTCTACGCTGCTCTCTCCCCATAGTCCTGGATCAATCCCCAAACTAATCCCACTGCCCTGCTCTCTCCCCATAATCCTGTATCAATCCCCAAACTAATCCCACGGCCCTGCTCTCTCCCCATAGTCCTGTATCAATCCCCAAACTGATCCCACTGCCCCGCCCTCTCCCCATAGTCCTCTATCAATCTTGAAACTAATCCCACTGCCCCGCTCTCTCTCCATAGTCCTGTATCAATCCCTAAACTAATCCGACTGCCCCGCTCTCTCCCCATAGTCCTGTATCAAACCCCAAACTAATCCCACTGCCCCGCTCTCTCCCCTTGGTCCTGTATCAAACACCAAACTAATCCCACTGCCCCACTCTCTCATCATAGTCCTGTATCAATCTACAAACTAATCCCACTGCCCCGCTCTCTCCCCATAGCCCTGTATCAATCCCCAAACTAATCCCACTGCCCCGCTCTCTCCCCATCGTCCTGTCTCAAACCCCAATCTAATCCCTCTGCGCTGCTCTCTCCCCATGGACCTGGATCAATCCCCAAACTAATCCCACTGCCCTGCTCTCTCCCCATTATCCTGTATCAATCCCCAAACTTATCCCACTGCCCCACTCTCTCCCCAGAACCCTGTATCAATCTCGAAACTAATCCCACCGCCCCGATCTCTCCCCATAGTGCTGTATCCAACCCCAAACTAATCCCTCTGCCCCGCTCTCTCCCCATAGTCCTACATCAAACCCCAAACTAATCCCACTGCCCCGCTCTCTCCCCTTGGTCCTGCATCAAACCCCAAACTAATCCCACTGCCCCACTCTCTCATCATAGTCCTGTATCAATCTCCAAACTAATCCCACTGCCCCGCTCTCTCCCCATAGTCCTGTATCAATCTCCAAACTAATCCCACTGCCCCGATCTTTCCCCATAGTGCTGTATCCAACCCCAAACTAATCCCTCTGCCCCGCTCCCTCCCCATAGTCCTACATCAAACCCCAAACTAATCCCACTGCCCCGTTCTGTCCCCATTGTCCTGTATCAATCCCCAAACTAATCCCACTGCCCCGCTCTCTCCCCATAGTCCTGTATCATTCCCCAAACTAATCCCACTGCCCCGCTCTCTCCCAATAGCCCTGTATCAACCCCCAAACTAATCCCACTGCCCCGCTCTCTCCCCATAGCCCTGTATCAATCCCCAAACTAATCCCACTGCCCCGCTCTCTCCCCATAGTCCTGTATCAAACCCCAAACTAATCCCACTGCCCCGCTCTCTCCTCATAGTCCTGTATCAATCTCCAAACTAATCCCACTGCCCCGCTCTCTCCCCACAGACCGATATCAATCCCCAAACTAATCCCACTGCCCCGCTCTCTCCCCATAGTCCTGTATCAATCCCCAAACTAATCCCACTGCCCCACTCTCTCCCCAGAACCCTGTATCAATCTCGAAACTAATCCCACTGCCCCGCTCTCTCCCCATAGCCCTGTATCAATCCCCAAACTAATCCCACTGCCCCGCTCTCTCCCCATAGTCCTGTATCAATCCCCAAACTTATCCCACTGCCCCGCTCACTCCCCATAGCCCTGTATCAATCCCCAAACTAATCCCACTGCCCCGATCTCTCCCCATAGTCCTGCCTCAATCCCCAAACTAATCCCACTGCCCCGCACTCTCCCCATAGCCCTGTATCAATCCCCAAACTAATTCCACTGCCCCGCTCTCTCCCCATAGCCCTGTATCAAACCCCAAACTAATCCCACTGCCCCGACTCTCTCCACTTGGTCCTGTATCAAACCCCAAACTAATCCCACTGCCACGCTCTCTCCCCATAGCCCTGTATCAATCCCCAAACTAATCCCACTGCCCCGCTCTCTCCCCATCGTCCTGTATCAAACCCCAAACTAATCCCTCTGCGCCGCTCTCTCCCCATAGTCCTGTATTAATCCCCAAACTAATCCCACTGCCCCGCTCTCTCCCCATAGCCCTGTGTCAATCCCCAAACTAATCCCACTGCCCCGTTCTTTCCCCATAGTCCTGTATCGATCCCCAAACTAATCCCACTGCCCCGCTCTCTCTTCATAGTCCTGTATCAATCCCCAAACTAATCCCACTGCCCCGCACTCTCCCCATAGTCCTGGATCAATCCCCAAACTAATCCCACTGCCCCGCTCTCTCCCCATAATCCTGTATCAATCCCCAAACTAATCCCACGGCCCTGCTCTCTCCCCATAGTCCTGTATCAATCCCCAAACTGATCCCACTGCCCCGCTCTCTCCCCATAGTCCTCTATCAATCTCGAAACTAATCCCACTGCCCCGCTCTCTCCCCATAGTCCTGTATCAATCCCTAAACTAATACCAATGCCCCGCTCTCTCCCCATAGTCCTGTATCAAACCCCAAACTAATCCCACTGCCCCGCTCTCTCCCCTTGGTCCTGTATCAAACCCGAAACTAATCCCACTGCCCCACTCTCTCATCATAGTCCTGTATCAATCTCCAAACTAAGCCCACTGCCCCGCTCTCTCCCCATAGTCCTGTATCAAACCCCAAACTAATCCCACTGCCCCGCTCTCTCCCCATCGTCCTGTATCAAACCCCAAACTAATCCCTTTGCGCTGCTCTCTCCCCATAGTCCTGGATCAATCCCCAAACTAATCCCACTGCCCTGCTCTCTCCCCATAATCCTGTATCAATCCCCAAACTAATCCCACTGCCCCACTCTCTCCCCAGAACCCTGTATCAATCTCGAAACTAATCCCACTGCCCTGATCTCTCCCCATAGTGCTGTATCCAACCCCAAACTAATCCCTCTGCCCCGCTCTCTCCCCATAGTCCTACGTCAAACCCCAAACTAATCCCACTGCACCGCTCTCTCCCCTTGGTCCTGTATCAAACCCCAAACTAATCCCACTGCCCCACTCTCTCATCATAGTCCTGTATCAATCTCCAAACTAATCCCACTGCCCCGCTCTCTCCCCATAGTCCTGTATCAATCTCCAAACTAATCCCACTGCCCCGATATCTCCCCATAGTCCTGTATCAATCCCCAAACTAATCCCACTGTCCCGTTCTGTCCCCATTGTCCTGTATCAATCCCCAAACTAATCCCACTGCCCCGCTCTCTCCCCATAGTCCTGTATCATTCCCCAAACTAATCCCACTGCCCCGCTCTCTCCCAATAGCCCTGTATCAACCCCCAAACTAATCCCACTGCCCCGCTCTCTCCCCATAGCCCTGTATCAATCCCCAAACTAATCCCACTGCCCCGCTCTCTCCCCATAGTCCTGTATCAAACCCCAAACTAATCCCACTGCCCCGCTCTCTCCTCATAGTCCTGTATCAATCTCCAAACTAATCCCACTGCCCCGCTCTCTCCCCATTGTCCGATATCAATCCCCAAACTAATCCCACTGCCCCGCTCTCTCCCCATAGTCCTGTATCAATCCCCAAACTAATCCCACTGCTCCACTCTCTCCCCAGAACCCTGTATCAATCTCGAAACTAATCCCACTGCCCCGCTCACTCCCCATAGCCCTGTATCAATCCCCAAACTAATCCCACTGCCCCGCTCTCTCCCCATAGTCCTGCATCAATCCCCAAACTAATCCCACTGCCCCGCACTCTCCCCATAGCCCTGTATCAATCCCCAAACTAATCCCACTGCCCCGTTCTCTCCCAATAGTCCTGTATCAATCCCCAAACTAATCCCACTGCCCCGCACTCTCCCCATAGCCCTGTATCAATCCCCAAACTAATCCCACTGCCCCGTTCTCTCCCAATAGTCCTGTATCAATCCCCAAACTAATCCCACTGCCCCGCTCTCTCCCCATACCCCTGTATCAAACCCCAAACTAATCCCACTGCCCCGCTCTCTCCACTTGGTCCTGTATCAAACCCCAAACTAATCCCACTGCCACGCTCTCTCCCCATAGCCCTGTATCAATCCCCAAACTAATCCCACAGCCCCGCTCTCTCCCCATCGTCCTGTATCAAACCCCAAACTAATCCCTCTGCGCCGCTCTCTCCCCATAGTCCTGTATTAATCCCCAAACTAATCCCACTGCCCCGCTCTCTCCCCATAGCCCTGTATCAATCCCCAAACTAATCCCACTGCCCCGTTCTTTCCCCATAGTCCTGTTTCGATCCCCAAACTAATCCCACTGCCCCGCTCTCTCTTCATAGTCCTGTATCAATCCCCAAACTAATCCCACTGCCCCGCACTCTCCCCATAGTCCTGGATCAATCCCCAAACTAATCCCACTGCCCCGCTCTCTCCCCATAATCCTGTATCAATCCCCAAACTAATCCCACGGCCCTGCTCTCTCCCCATAGTCCTGTATCAATCCCCAAACTGATCCCACTGCCCCGCTCTCTCCCCACAGTCCTGTATCAATCCCTAAACTAATCCCACTGCCCCGCTCTCTCCCCATAGCCCTGTATCAATCCCCAAACTAATCCCACTGCCCCGCTCTCTCCCCATAGTCCTGTATCAAACCCCAAACTAATCCCACTGCCCCGCTCTCTCCTCATAGTCCTGTATCAATCTCCAAACTAATCCCACTGCCCCGCTCTCTCCCCATTGTCCGATATCAATCCCCAAACTAATCCCACTGCCCCGCTCTCTCCCCATAGTCCTGTATCAATCCCCAAACTAATCCCACTGCTCCACTCTCTCCCCAGAACACTGTATCAATCTCGAAACTAATCCCACTGCCCCGCTCACTCCCCATAGCCCTGTATCAATCCCCAAACTAATCCCACTGCCCCGCTCTCTCCCCATAGTCCTGCATCAATCCCCAAACTAATCCCACTGCCCCGCACTCTCCCCATAGCCCTGTATCAATCCCCAAACTAATCCCACTGCCCCGTTCTCTCCCAATAGTCCTGTATCAATCCCCAAACTAATCCCACTGCCCCGCTCTCTCCCCATACCCCTGTATCAAACACCAAACTAATCCCACTGCCCCGCTCTCTCCACTTGGTCCTGTATCAAACCCCAAACTAATCCCACTGCCACGCTCTCTCCCCATAGCCCTGTATCAATCCCCAAACTAATCCCACAGCCCCGCTCTCTCCCCATCGTCCTGTATCAAACCCCAAACTAATCCCTCTGCGCCGCTCTCTCCCCATAGTCCTGTATTAATCCCCAAACTAATCCCACTGCCCCGCTCTCTCCCCATAGCCCTGTATCAATCCCCAAACTAATCCCACTGCCCCGTTCTTTCCCCATAGTCCTGTTTCGATCCCCAAACTAATCCCACTGCCCCGCTCTCTCTTCATAGTCCTGTATCAATCCCCAAACTAATCCCACTGCCCCGCACTCTCCCCATAGTCCTGGATCAATCCCCAAACTAATCCCACTGCCCCGCTCTCTCCCCATAATCCTGTATCAATCCCCAAACTAATCCCACGGCCCTGCTCTCTCCCCATAGTCCTGTATCAATCCCCAAACTGATCCCACTGCCCCGCTCTCTCCCCACAGTCCTGTATCAATCCCTAAACTAATCCCAATGCCCCGCTCTCTCCCCATAGTCCTGTATCAAACCCCAAACTATTCCCACTGCCCCGCTCTCTCCCCTTGGTCCTGTATCAAACCCCAAACTAATCCCACTGCCCCGCTCTCTCCCCTTGGTCCTGTATCAAACCCCAAACTAATCCCACTGCCCCACTCTGTCATCATAGTCTGTATCAATCTCCAAACTAATCCCACTGCCCCGATCTCTCCCCAGAGTGCTGTATCCAACCCCAAACTAATCCCTCTGCCCCGCTCTCTCCCCATAGTCCTACATCAAACCCCAAACTAATCCCACTGCCCCGGTCTGTCCCCATTGTCCTATATCAATCCCCAAGCTAACCCCACTGCTCCGCTCTCTCCCGATTGTCCTGTATCATTCCCCGAACTAATCCCACTGCCCCGCTCTCTCCCAATAGCCCTGTATCAATCTCCAAACTAATCCCACTGCCCCGCTCTCTCCCCATAGTCCGATATCAATCCCCAAACTAATCCCACAGCCACGCTCTCTCCCCATAGTCCTGTATCAATCCCCAAACTAATCCCACGGCCCTGCTCTCTACCCATAGTCCTGTATCAATCCCCAAACTAATCCCACTGCCCCGCTCTCTCCCCATAGTCCTGTATCAATCTCGAAACTAATCCCACTGCCCCGCTCTCTCCCCATAGTTTTGTATCAATCCCTAAACTAATCCCACTGTCCCGCTCTCTCACCATAGTCCTGTATCAAACCCCAAACTAATCCCACTGCCCCGCTCTCTCCCCTTGGTCCTGTATCAAACCCCAAACTAATCCCACAGCCCCACTCTCTCCCCATAGACCTGTATCAATCTCCAAACTAATCCCACTGCCCCGCTCTCTCCCCATAGTCCTATATCAATCTCCAAACTAATCCCACTGCCCCGATCTCTCCCCATAGTGCTTTATCAAACCCCAAACTAATCCCTCTGTCCCGCTCTCTCCCCATAGTCCTGTATTAATCCCCAAACTAATCCCACTGCCCCGCTCTCTCCCCATAGCCCTGTATCAATCCCCAAACTAATCCCACTGCCCCGCTCTCTCCCCATAGTCCTGTATCAATCCCCAAACTAATCCCACTGCCTCGCTCTCTCCCCATAGTCCTGTATCAATCCCCAAACTAATCCCACTGCCCCGCTCACTCCCCATAGCCCTGTATCAATCCCCAAACTAATCCCACTGCCCCGCTCACTCCCCATAGTCCTGTATCAATCCCCAAACTAATCCCACTGCCCCGCTCTCTCCCCATAGCCCTGTATCAAACCCCAAACTAATCCCACTGCCCCGCTCTCTCCCCTTGGTTCTGTATCAAACCCCAAACTAATCCCACTGCCCCACTCTCTCCCCATAGTCCTGTATCAATCCTCAAACTAATCCCACGGCCCTGCTCTCTCCCCATAGTCCTGTATCAATCCCCAAACTAATCCCACTGCCCCGCTCTCTCCTGATAGCCCTGTATCAATCCCCAAACTAATCCCACTGCCACGCTCTCTCCCCATAGCCCTGTATCAATCCCCAAACTAATCCCACTGCCCCGCTCTCTCCCCATCGTCCTGTATCAAACCCCAAACTAATCCCTCTACGCTGCTCTCTCCCCATAGTCCTGGATCAATCCCCAAACTAATCCCACTGCCCTGCTCTCTCCCCATAATCCTGTATCAATCCCCAAACTAATCCCACGGCCCTGCTCTCTCCCCATAGTCCTGTATCAATCCCCAAACTGATCCCACTGCCCCGCCCTCTCCCCATAGTCCTCTATCAATCTTGAAACTAATCCCACTGCCCCGCTCTCTCTCCATAGTCCTGTATCAATCCCTAAACTAATCCGACTGCCCCGCTCTCTCCCCATAGTCCTGTATCAAACCCCAAACTAATCCCACTGCCCCGCTCTCTCCCCTTGGTCCTGTATCAAACACCAAACTAATCCCACTGCCCCACTCTCTCATCATAGTCCTGTATCAATCTACAAACTAATCCCACTGCCCCGCTCTCTCCCCATAGCCCTGTATCAATCCCCAAACTAATCCCACTGCCCCGCTCTCTCCCCATCGTCCTGTCTCAAACCCCAATCTAATCCCTCTGCGCTGCTCTCTCCCCATGGACCTGGATCAATCCCCAAACTAATCCCACTGCCCTGCTCTCTCCCCATTATCCTGTATCAATCCCCAAACTTATCCCACTGCCCCACTCTCTCCCCAGAACCCTGTATCAATCTCGAAACTAATCCCACCGCCCCGATCTCTCCCCATAGTGCTGTATCCAACCCCAAACTAATCCCTCTGCCCCGCTCTCTCCCCATAGTCCTACATCAAACCCCAAACTAATCCCACTGCCCCGCTCTCTCCCCTTGGTCCTGCATCAAACCCCAAACTAATCCCACTGCCCCACTCTCTCATCATAGTCCTGTATCAATCTCCAAACTAATCCCACTGCCCCGCTCTCTCCCCATAGTCCTGTATCAATCTCCAAACTAATCCCACTGCCCCGATCTTTCCCCATAGTGCTGTATCCAACCCCAAACTAATCCCTCTGCCCCGCTCCCTCCCCATAGTCCTACATCAAACCCCAAACTAATCCCACTGCCCCGTTCTGTCCCCATTGTCCTGTATCAATCCCCAAACTAATCCCACTGCCCCGCTCTCTCCCCATAGTCCTGTATCATTCCCCAAACTAATCCCACTGCCCCGCTCTCTCCCAATAGCCCTGTATCAACCCCCAAACTAATCCCACTGCCCCGCTCTCTCCCCATAGCCCTGTATCAATCCCCAAACTAATCCCACTGCCCCGCTCTCTCCCCATAGTCCTGTATCAAACCCCAAACTAATCCCACTGCCCCGCTCTCTCCTCATAGTCCTGTATCAATCTCCAAACTAATCCCACTGCCCCGCTCTCTCCCCACAGACCGATATCAATCCCCAAACTAATCCCACTGCCCCGCTCTCTCCCCATAGTCCTGTATCAATCCCCAAACTAATCCCACTGCCCCACTCTCTCCCCAGAACCCTGTATCAATCTCGAAACTAATCCCACTGCCCCGCTCTCTCCCCATAGCCCTGTATCAATCCCCAAACTAATCCCACTGCCCCGCTCTCTCCCCATAGTCCTGTATCAATCCCCAAACTTATCCCACTGCCCCGCTCACTCCCCATAGCCCTGTATCAATCCCCAAACTAATCCCACTGCCCCGATCTCTCCCCATAGTCCTGCCTCAATCCCCAAACTAATCCCACTGCCCCGCACTCTCCCCATAGCCCTGTATCAATCCCCAAACTAATTCCACTGCCCCGCTCTCTCCCCATAGCCCTGTATCAAACCCCAAACTAATCCCACTGCCCCGACTCTCTCCACTTGGTCCTGTATCAAACCCCAAACTAATCCCACTGCCACGCTCTCTCCCCATAGCCCTGTATCAATCCCCAAACTAATCCCACTGCCCCGCTCTCTCCCCATCGTCCTGTATCAAACCCCAAACTAATCCCTCTGCGCCGCTCTCTCCCCATAGTCCTGTATTAATCCCCAAACTAATCCCACTGCCCCGCTCTCTCCCCATAGCCCTGTGTCAATCCCCAAACTAATCCCACTGCCCCGTTCTTTCCCCATAGTCCTGTATCGATCCCCAAACTAATCCCACTGCCCCGCTCTCTCTTCATAGTCCTGTATCAATCCCCAAACTAATCCCACTGCCCCGCACTCTCCCCATAGTCCTGGATCAATCCCCAAACTAATCCCACTGCCCCGCTCTCTCCCCATAATCCTGTATCAATCCCCAAACTAATCCCACGGCCCTGCTCTCTCCCCATAGTCCTGTATCAATCCCCAAACTGATCCCACTGCCCCGCTCTCTCCCCATAGTCCTCTATCAATCTCGAAACTAATCCCACTGCCCCGCTCTCTCCCCATAGTCCTGTATCAATCCCTAAACTAATACCAATGCCCCGCTCTCTCCCCATAGTCCTGTATCAAACCCCAAACTAATCCCACTGCCCCGCTCTCTCCCCTTGGTCCTGTATCAAACCCGAAACTAATCCCACTGCCCCACTCTCTCATCATAGTCCTGTATCAATCTCCAAACTAAGCCCACTGCCCCGCTCTCTCCCCATAGTCCTGTATCAAACCCCAAACTAATCCCACTGCCCCGCTCTCTCCCCATCGTCCTGTATCAAACCCCAAACTAATCCCTTTGCGCTGCTCTCTCCCCATAGTCCTGGATCAATCCCCAAACTAATCCCACTGCCCTGCTCTCTCCCCATAATCCTGTATCAATCCCCAAACTAATCCCACTGCCCCACTCTCTCCCCAGAACCCTGTATCAATCTCGAAACTAATCCCACTGCCCTGATCTCTCCCCATAGTGCTGTATCCAACCCCAAACTAATCCCTCTGCCCCGCTCTCTCCCCATAGTCCTACGTCAAACCCCAAACTAATCCCACTGCACCGCTCTCTCCCCTTGGTCCTGTATCAAACCCCAAACTAATCCCACTGCCCCACTCTCTCATCATAGTCCTGTATCAATCTCCAAACTAATCCCACTGCCCCGCTCTCTCCCCATAGTCCTGTATCAATCTCCAAACTAATCCCACTGCCCCGATATCTCCCCATAGTCCTGTATCAATCCCCAAACTAATCCCACTGTCCCGTTCTGTCCCCATTGTCCTGTATCAATCCCCAAACTAATCCCACTGCCCCGCTCTCTCCCCATAGTCCTGTATCATTCCCCAAACTAATCCCACTGCCCCGCTCTCTCCCAATAGCCCTGTATCAACCCCCAAACTAATCCCACTGCCCCGCTCTCTCCCCATAGCCCTGTATCAATCCCCAAACTAATCCCACTGCCCCGCTCTCTCCCCATAGTCCTGTATCAAACCCCAAACTAATCCCACTGCCCCGCTCTCTCCTCATAGTCCTGTATCAATCTCCAAACTAATCCCACTGCCCCGCTCTCTCCCCATTGTCCGATATCAATCCCCAAACTAATCCCACTGCCCCGCTCTCTCCCCATAGTCCTGTATCAATCCCCAAACTAATCCCACTGCTCCACTCTCTCCCCAGAACCCTGTATCAATCTCGAAACTAATCCCACTGCCCCGCTCACTCCCCATAGCCCTGTATCAATCCCCAAACTAATCCCACTGCCCCGCTCTCTCCCCATAGTCCTGCATCAATCCCCAAACTAATCCCACTGCCCCGCACTCTCCCCATAGCCCTGTATCAATCCCCAAACTAATCCCACTGCCCCGTTCTCTCCCAATAGTCCTGTATCAATCCCCAAACTAATCCCACTGCCCCGCACTCTCCCCATAGCCCTGTATCAATCCCCAAACTAATCCCACTGCCCCGTTCTCTCCCAATAGTCCTGTATCAATCCCCAAACTAATCCCACTGCCCCGCTCTCTCCCCATACCCCTGTATCAAACCCCAAACTAATCCCACTGCCCCGCTCTCTCCACTTGGTCCTGTATCAAACCCCAAACTAATCCCACTGCCACGCTCTCTCCCCATAGCCCTGTATCAATCCCCAAACTAATCCCACAGCCCCGCTCTCTCCCCATCGTCCTGTATCAAACCCCAAACTAATCCCTCTGCGCCGCTCTCTCCCCATAGTCCTGTATTAATCCCCAAACTAATCCCACTGCCCCGCTCTCTCCCCATAGCCCTGTATCAATCCCCAAACTAATCCCACTGCCCCGTTCTTTCCCCATAGTCCTGTTTCGATCCCCAAACTAATCCCACTGCCCCGCTCTCTCTTCATAGTCCTGTATCAATCCCCAAACTAATCCCACTGCCCCGCACTCTCCCCATAGTCCTGGATCAATCCCCAAACTAATCCCACTGCCCCGCTCTCTCCCCATAATCCTGTATCAATCCCCAAACTAATCCCACGGCCCTGCTCTCTCCCCATAGTCCTGTATCAATCCCCAAACTGATCCCACTGCCCCGCTCTCTCCCCACAGTCCTGTATCAATCCCTAAACTAATCCCACTGCCCCGCTCTCTCCCCATAGCCCTGTATCAATCCCCAAACTAATCCCACTGCCCCGCTCTCTCCCCATAGTCCTGTATCAAACCCCAAACTAATCCCACTGCCCCGCTCTCTCCTCATAGTCCTGTATCAATCTCCAAACTAATCCCACTGCCCCGCTCTCTCCCCATTGTCCGATATCAATCCCCAAACTAATCCCACTGCCCCGCTCTCTCCCCATAGTCCTGTATCAATCCCCAAACTAATCCCACTGCTCCACTCTCTCCCCAGAACACTGTATCAATCTCGAAACTAATCCCACTGCCCCGCTCACTCCCCATAGCCCTGTATCAATCCCCAAACTAATCCCACTGCCCCGCTCTCTCCCCATAGTCCTGCATCAATCCCCAAACTAATCCCACTGCCCCGCACTCTCCCCATAGCCCTGTATCAATCCCCAAACTAATCCCACTGCCCCGTTCTCTCCCAATAGTCCTGTATCAATCCCCAAACTAATCCCACTGCCCCGCTCTCTCCCCATACCCCTGTATCAAACACCAAACTAATCCCACTGCCCCGCTCTCTCCACTTGGTCCTGTATCAAACCCCAAACTAATCCCACTGCCACGCTCTCTCCCCATAGCCCTGTATCAATCCCCAAACTAATCCCACAGCCCCGCTCTCTCCCCATCGTCCTGTATCAAACCCCAAACTAATCCCTCTGCGCCGCTCTCTCCCCATAGTCCTGTATTAATCCCCAAACTAATCCCACTGCCCCGCTCTCTCCCCATAGCCCTGTATCAATCCCCAAACTAATCCCACTGCCCCGTTCTTTCCCCATAGTCCTGTTTCGATCCCCAAACTAATCCCACTGCCCCGCTCTCTCTTCATAGTCCTGTATCAATCCCCAAACTAATCCCACTGCCCCGCACTCTCCCCATAGTCCTGGATCAATCCCCAAACTAATCCCACTGCCCCGCTCTCTCCCCATAATCCTGTATCAATCCCCAAACTAATCCCACGGCCCTGCTCTCTCCCCATAGTCCTGTATCAATCCCCAAACTGATCCCACTGCCCCGCTCTCTCCCCACAGTCCTGTATCAATCCCTAAACTAATCCCAATGCCCCGCTCTCTCCCCATAGTCCTGTATCAAACCCCAAACTATTCCCACTGCCCCGCTCTCTCCCCTTGGTCCTGTATCAAACCCCAAACTAATCCCACTGCCCCACTCTGTCATCATAGTCCTGTATCAATCTCCAAACTAATCCCACTGCCCCGCTCTCTCCCCATAGTCCTGTATCAATCTCCAAACTAATCCCACTGCCCCGATCTCTCCCCAGAGTGCTGTATCCAACACCAAACTAATCCCTCTGCCCCGCTCTCTCCCCATAGTCCTACATCAAACCCCAAACTAATCCCACTGCCCCGTTCTGTCCCCATTGTCCTATATCAATCCCCAAGCTAACCCCACTGCTCCGCTCTCTCCCCATTGTCCTGTATCATTCCCCGAACTAATCCCACTGCCCCGCTCTCTCCCAATAGCCTTGTATCAATCTCCAAACTAATCCCACTGCCCCGCTCTCTCCCCATAGTCCGATATCAATCCCCAAACTAATCCCACAGCCACGCTCTCTCCCCATAGTCCTGTATCAATCCCCAAACTAATCCCACGGCCCTGCTCTCTACCCATAGTCCTGTATCAATCCCCAAACTAATCCCACTGCCCCGCTCTCTCCCCATAGTCCTGTATCAATCTCGAAACTAATCCCACTGCCCCGCTCTCTCCCCATAGTTTTGTATCAATCCCTAAACTAATCCCACTGTTCCGCTCTCTCACCATAGTCCTGTATCAAACCCCAAACTAATCCCACTGCCCCGCTCTCTCCCCTTGGTCCTGTATCAAACCCCAAACTAATCCCACAGCCCCACTCTCTCCCCATAGACCTGTATCAATCTCCAAACTAATCCCACTGCCCCGCTCTCTCCCCATAGTCCTGTATCAATCTCCAAACTAATCCCACTGCCCCGATCTCTCCCCATAGTGCTGTATCAAACCCCAAACTAATCCCTCTGTCCCGCTCTCTCCCCATAGTCCTGTATTAATCCCCAAACTAATCCCACTGCCCCGCTCTCTCCCCATCGCCCTGTATCAATCCCCAAACTAATCCTACTGCCCCGCTCTCTCCCCATAGTCCTGTATCAATCCCCAAACTAATCCCACTGCCCCGCTCTCTCCCCATAGTCCTGTATCAATCCCCAAACTAATCCCACTGCCCCGCTCACTCCCCATAGCCCTGTATCAATCCCCAAACTAATCCCACTGCCCCGCTCACTCCCCATAGTCCTGTATCAATCCCCAAACTAATCCCACTGCCCCGCTCTCTCCCCATAGCCCTGTATCAAACCCCAAACTAATCCCACTGCCCCGCTCTCTCCCCTTGGTTCTGTATCAAACCCCAAACTAATCCCACTGCCCCACTCTCTCCCCATAGTCCTGTATCAATCCTCAAACTAATCCCACGGCCCTGCTCTCTCCCCATAGTCCTGTATCAATCCCCAAACTAATCCCACTGCCCCGCTCTCTCCTGATAGCCCTGTATCAATCCCCAAACTAATCCCACTGCCACGCTCTCTCCCCATAGCCCTGTATCAATCCCCAAACTAATCCCACTGCCCCGCCCTCTCCCCATCGTCCTGTATCAAACCCCAAACTAATCCCTCTACGCTGCTCTCTCCCCATTGTCCTGGATCAATCCCCAAACTAATCCCACTGCCCTGCTCTCTCCCCATAATCCTGTATCAATCCCCAAACTAATCCCACGGCCCTGCTCTCTCCCCATAGTCCTGTATCAAACCCCAAACTGATCCCACTGCCCCGCTCTCTCCCCATAGTCCTCTATCAATCTCGAAACTAATCCCACTGCCCCGCTCTCTCCCCATAGTCCTGTATCAATCCCTAAACTAATCCCACTGCCCCGCTCTCTCCCCATAGTCCTGTATCAAACCCCAAACTAATCCCACTGCCCCGCACTCTCCCCTTGGTCCTGTATCAAACCCCAAACTAATCCCACTGCCCCACTCTCTCATCATAGTCCTGTATCAATCTACAAACTAATCCCACAGCCCCGCTCTCTCCCCATAGCCCTGTATCAATCCCCAAACTAATCCCACTGCCCCGCTCTCTCCCCATCGTCCTGTCTCAAACCCCAATCTAATCCCTCTGCGCTGCTCTCTCCCCATGGACCTGGATCAATCCCCAAACTAATCCCACTGCCCTGCTCTCTCCCCATTATCCTGTATCAATCCCCAAACTTATCCCACTGCCCCACTCTCTCCCCAGAACCCTGTATCAATCTCGAAACTAATCCCACCGCCCCGATCTCTCCCCATAGTGCTGTATCCAACCCCAAACTAATCCCTCTGCCCCGCTCTCTCCCCATAGTCCTACATCAAACCCCAAACTAATCCCACTGCCCCGCTCTCTCCCCTTGGTCCTGCATCAAACCCCAAACTAATCCCACTGCCCCACTCTCTCATCATAGTCCTGTATCAATCTCCAAACTAATCCCACTGCCCCGCTCTCTCCCCATAGTCCTGTATCAATCTCCAAACTAATCCCACTGCCCCGATCTCTCCCCATAGTGCTGTATCCAACCCCAAATTAATCCCTCTGCCCCGCTCCCTCCCCGTAGTCCTACATCAAACCCCAAACTAATCCCACTGCCCCGTTCTGTCCCCATTGTCCTGTATCAATCCCCAAACTAATCCCACTGCCCCGCTCTCTCCCCATAGTCCTGTATCATTCTCCAAACTAATCCCACTGCCCCGCTCTCTCCCAATAGCCCTGTATCAACCCCCAAACTAATCCCACTGCCCCGCTCTCTCCCCATAGCCCTGTATCAATCCCCAAACTAATCCCACTGCCCCGCTCTCTCCCCATAGTCCTGTATCAAACCCCAAACTAATCCCACTGCCCCGCTCTCTCCTCATAGTCCTGTATCAATCTCCAAACTAATCCCACTGCCCCGCTCTCTCCCCACAGACCGATATCAATCCCCAAACAAATCCCACTGCCCCGCTCTCTCCCCATAGTCCTGTATCAATCCCCAAACTAATCCCACTGCCCCACTCTCTCCCCAGAACCCTGTGTCAATCTCGAAACTAATCCCACTGCCCCGCTCTCTCCCCATAGCCCTGTATCAATCCCCAAACTAATCCCACTGCCCCGCTCTCTCCCCATAGTCCTGTATCAATCCCCAAACTTATCCCACTGCCCCGCTCACTCCCCATAGCCCTGTATCAATCCCCAAACTAGTCCCACTGCCCCGCTCTCTCCCCATAGTCCTGTATCAAACCCCAAACTAATTTCACTGCCCCGCTCTCTCCTCATAGTCCTGTATCAATCTCCAAACTAATCCCACTGCCCCGCTCTCTCCCCACAGACCGATATCAATCCCCAAACTAATCCCACTGCCCCGCTCTCTCCCCATAGTCCTGTATCAATCCCCAAACTAATCCCACTGCCCCACTCTCTCCCCAGAACCCTGTATCAATCTCGAAACTAATCCCACTGTCCCACTCTCTCCCCATAGCCCTGTATCAATCCCCAAACTAATCCCACTGCCCCGCTCTCTCCCCATAGTCCTGTATCAATCCCCAAACTTATCCCACTGCCCCGCTCACTCCCCATAGCCCTGTATCAATCCCCAAACTAATCCCACTGCCCCGATCTCTCCCCATAGTCCTGCATCAATCCCCAAACTAATCCCACTGCCCCGCACTCTCCCCATAGCCCTGTATCAATCCCCAAACTAATCCCACTGCCCCGCTCTCTCCCCATAGCCCTGTATCAATCCCCAAACTAATCCCACTGCCACGCACTCTCCCCATAGCCCTGTTTCAATCCCCAAACTAATCCCACTGCCCCGCTCTCTCCCCATAGTCCTGTATCAATCCCCAAACTAATCCCACTGCCCCACTCTCTCCCCATAGCCCTGTATCAATCTCGAAACTAATCCCACTGCCCCGCTCTCTCCCCATAGCCCTGTATCAATCCCCAAACTAATCCCACTGCCCCGCTCTCGCCCCATAGTCCTGTATCAATCCCCAAACTTATCCCACTGCCCCGCTCACTACCCATAGCCCTGTATCAATCCCCAAACTAATCCCACTGCCCCGCTCTCTCCACATAGTCCTGTATCAATCCCCAAACTAATCCCACTGCCCCGCACTCTCCCCATAGCCCTGTATCAATCCCCAAACTAATCCCACTGCCCCGCTCTCTCCCCATAGTCCTGTATCAATCCCCAAACTAATCCCACTGCCCCGCTCTCTCCCCATAGCCCTGTATCAAACCCCAAACTAATCCCACTGCCCCGCTCTCTCCCCTTGGTCCTGTATCAAAACCCAAACTAATAGCACTGCCCCACTCTCTCCCCATAATCCTGTATCAATCTCCAAACTAATCCCACTGCCCCGCTCTCTCCCCATAGTCCTGTATCAATCTCCAAACTAATCCCACTGCCCCGATCTCTCCCCATAGTGCTGTATAAAACCCCAAACTAATCCCTCTGCCCCGCTCTCTCCCCATAGTACTGTATCAATCCTCAAACTAATCCCACTGCCCCGCTCTCTCCCCATAGCCCTGTATCAAACCCCAAACTAATCCCACTGCCCCGCTCTCTCCCCTTGGTCCTGTATCAAATCCCAAACTAATAGCACTGCCCCACTCTCTCCCCATAGTCCTGTATCAATCTCCAAACTAATCCCACTGCCCCGCTCTCTCCCCATAGTCCTGTATCAATCCCCAAACTAATCCCACTGCCCCGCACTCTCCCCATAGCCCTGTATCAATCCCCAAACTAATCCCACTGCCCCGCTCTCTCCCCATAGTCCTGCTTCAATCCCCAAACTAATCCCACTGCCCCGCTCTCTCCCCATAGCCCTGTATCAAACCCCAAACTACTCCCACTGCCCCGCTCTCTCCCCTTGGTCCTGTGTCAAAACCCAAACTAATAGCACTGCCCCACTCTCTCCCCATAGTCCTGTATCAATCTCCAAACTAATCCCACTGCCCCGCTCTCTCCCCATAGTCCTGTATCAATCTCCAAACTAATCCCACTGCCCCGCTCTCTCCCCATAGCCCTGTATCAATCCCCAAACTAATCCCACTGCCACGCTCTCTCCCCATAGCCCTGTATCAATCCCCAAACTAATCCCACTGCCCCGCTCTCTCCCCATAGTCCTGTATCAATCCCCAAACTAATCCCACTGCCCCACTCTCTCCCCATAGCCCTGTATCAATCTCGAAACTAATCCCACTGCCCCGCTCTCTCCCCATAGCCCTGTATCAATCCCCAAACTAATCCCACTGCCCCGCTCTCGCCCCATAGTCCTGTATCAATCCCCAAACTTATCCCACTGCCCCGCTCACTACCCATAGCCCTGTATCAATCCCCAAACTAATCCCACTGCCCCGCTCTCTCCACATAGTCCTGTATCAATCCCCAAACTAATCCCACTGCCCCGCACTCTCCCCATAGCCCTGTATCAATCCCCAAACTAATCCCACTGCCCCGCTCTCTCCCCATAGTCCTGTATCAATCCCCAAACTAATCCCACTGCCCCGCTCTCTCCCCATAGCCCTGTATCAAACCCCAAACTAATCCCACTGCCCCGCTCTCTCCCCTTGGTCCTGTATCAAAACCCAAACTAATAGCACTGCCCCACTCTCTCCCCATAATCCTGTATCAATCTCCAAACTAATCCCACTGCCCCGCTCTCTCCCCATAGTCCTGTATCAATCTCCAAACTAATCCCACTGCCCCGATCTCTCCCCATAGTGCTGTATAAAACCCCAAACTAATCCCTCTGCCCCGCTCTCTCCCCATAGTACTGTATCAATCCCCAAACTAATCCCACTGCCCCGCTCTCTCCCCATAGCCCTGTATCAAACCCCAAACTAATCCCACTGCCCCGCTCTCTCCCCTTGGTCCTGTATCAAATCCCAAACTAATAGCACTGCCCCACTCTCTCCCCATAGTCCTGTATCAATCTCCAAACTAATCCCACTGCCCCGCTCTCTCCCCATAGTCCTGTATCAATCCCCAAACTAATCCCACTGCCCCGCACTCTCCCCATAGCCCTGTATCAATCCCCAAACTAATCCCACTGCCCCGCTCTCTCCCCATAGTCCTGTATCAATCCCCAAACTAATCCCACTGCCCCGCTCTCTCCCCATAGCCCTGTATCAAACCCCAAACTACTCCCACTGCCCCGCTCTCTCCCCTTGGTCCTGTGTCAAAACCCAAACTAATAGCACTGCCCCACTCTCTCCCCATAGTCCTGTATCAATCTCCAAACTAATCCCACTGCCCCGCTCTCTCCCCATAGTCCTGTATCAATCTCCAAACTAATCCCACTGCCCCGATCTCTCCCCATAGTGCTGTATAAAACCCCAAACTAATCCCTCTGCCCCACTCTCTCCCCATAGTCCTGTATTAATCCCCAAACTAATCCCACTGCCCCACTCTCTCCCCAGAACCCTGTATCAATCTCGAAACTAATCCCACTGCCCCGCTCTCTCCCCATAGCCCTGTATCAATCCCCAAACTAATCCCACTGCCCCGCTCTCTCCCCATAGTCCTGTATCAATCCCCAAACTAATCCCACTGCCCCACTCTCTCCCCATAGCCCTGTATCAATCTCGAAACTAATCCCACTGCCCCGCTCTCTCCCCATAGCCCTGTACCAATCCCCAAACTAATCCCACTGCCCCGCTCTCGCCCCATAGTCCTGCATCAATCCCCAAACTTATCCCACTGCCCCGCTCACTACCCATAGCCCTGTATCAATCCCCAAACTAATCCCACTGCCCCGCTCTCTCCACATAGTCCTGTATCAATCCCCAAACTAATCCCACTGCCCCGCACTCTCCCCATAGCCCTGTATCAATCCCCAAACTAATCCCACTGCCCCGCTCTCTCCCCATAGTCCTGTATCAATCCCCAAACTAATCCCACTGCCCCGCTCTCTCCCCATAGCCCTGTATCAAACCCCAAACTAATCCCACTGCCCCGCTCTCTCCCCTTGGTCCTGTATCAAAACCCAAACTAATAGCACTGCCCCACTCTCTCCCCATAGTCCTGTATCAATCTCCAAACTAATCCCACTGCCCCGCTCTCTCCCCATAGTCCTGTATCAATCTCCAAACTAATCCCACTGCCCCGATCTCTCCCCATAGTGCTGTATAAAACCCCAAACTAATCCCTCTGCCCCACTCTCTCCCCATAGTCCTGTATTAATCCCCAAACTAATCCCACTGCCCCACTCTCTCCCCAGAACCCTGTATCAATCTCGAAACTAATCCCACTGCCCCGCTCTCTCCCCATAGCCCTGTATCAATCCCCAAACTAATCCCACTGCCCCGCTCTCTCCCCATAGTCCTGTATCAATCCCCAAACTTATCCCACTGCCCCGCTCACTCCCCATAGCCCTGTATCAATCCCCAAACTAATCCCACTGCCCCGCTCTCTCCCCATAGTCCTGTATCAATCCCCAAACTAATCCCACTGCCCCGCACTCTCCCCATAGCCCTGTATCAATCCCCAAACTAATCCCACTGCCCCGCTCTCTCCCCATAGCCCTGTATCAAACCCCAAACTAATCCCACTGCTCCGCTCTCTCCACTTGGTCCTGTATCAAACCCCAAACTAATCCCACTGCCACGCTCTCTCCCCATAGTCCTGTATCAATCCCCAAACTAATCCCACTGCCCCGATCTCTCCCCATAGTGCTGTATAAAACCCCAAACTAATCCCTCTGCCCCACTCTCTCCCCATAGCCCTGTATCAATCCCCAAACTAATCCCACTGCCCCGTTCTTTCCCCATAGTCCTGTGTCGATCTCCAAACTAATCCCACTGCCCGGCTCTCTCTTCATAGTCCTGTATCAATCCCCAAACTAATCCCACTGCCCCGCACTCTCCCCATAATCCTGGTTCAATCCCCAAACTAATCCCACTGCCCCGCTCTCTCCCCATAATCCTGTATCAATCCCCAAACTAATCCCACGGCCCTGCTCTCTCCCCATAGTCCTGTATCAATCCCCAAACTGATCCCACTGCCCCGCTCTCTCCCCATAGTCCTATATCAATCCCCAAACTAATCCCACTGCCCCGCTCTCTCCCCATAGTTCTGTATCAATCCCCAAACTAATCCCACTGCCCCACTCTCTCCCCATAGCCCTGTATCAATCTCGAAACTAATCCCACTGCCCCGCTCTCTCCCCATAGCCCTGTATCAATCCCCAAACTAATCCCACTGCCCCGCTCTCGCCCCATAGTCCTGTATCAATCCCCAAACTTATCCCACTGCCCCGCTCACTACCCATAGCCCTGTATCAATCCCCAAACTAATCCCACTGCCCCGCTCTCTCCCCATAGTCCTGTATCAATCCCCAAACTAATCCCACTGCCCCGCACTCTCCCCATAGCCCTGTATCAATCCCCAAACTAATCCCACTGCCCCGCTCTCTCCCCATAGTCCTGTATCAATCCCCAAACTAATCCCACTGCCCCGCTCTCTCCCCATAGCCCTGTATCAAACCCCAAACTAATCCCACTGCCCCGCTCTCTCCCCTTGGTCCTGTATCAAAACCCAAACTAATAGCACTGCCCCACTCTCTCCCCATAGTCCTGTATCAATCTCCAAACTAATCCCACTGCCCCGCTCTCTCCCCATAGTCCTGTATCAATCTCCAAACTAATCCCACTGCTCCGATCACTCCCCATAGTGCTGTATAAAACCCCAAACTAATCCCTCTGCCCCACTCTCTCCCCATAGTCCTGTATTAATCCCCAAACTAATCCCACTGCCCCACTCTCTCCCCAGAACCCTGTATCAATCCCCAAACTAATCCCACTGCCCCGCTCTCTCCCCATAGTCCTGTATCAATCCCCAAACTTATCCCACTGCCCCGCTCACTCCCCATAGCCCTGTATCAATCCCCAAACTAATCCCACTGCCCCGCTCTCTCCCCATAGTCCTGTATCAATCCCCAAACTAATCCCACTGCCCCGCACTCTCCCCATAGCCCTGTATCAATCCCCAACTAATCCCACTGCCCCGCTCTCTCCCCATAGTCCTGTATCAATCGCCAAACTAATCCCACTGCCCCGCTCTCTCCCCATAGCCCTGTATCAAACCCCAAACTAATCCCACTGCCCCGTTCTCTCCACTTGGTCCTGTATCAAACCCCAAACTAATCCCACTGCCACGCTCTCTCCCCATAGCCCTGTATCAATCTCGAAACTAATCCCACTGCCCCGCTCTCTCCCCATCGTCCTGCATCAAACCCCAAACTAATCCCTCTGTGCCGCTCTCTCCCCATAGTCCTGTATTAATCCCCAAACTAATCCCACTGCCCCGCTCTCTCCCCATAGCCCTGTATCAATCCCCAAACTAATCCCACTGCCCCGTTCTTTCCCCATAGTCCTGTATCGATCTCCAAACTAATCCCACTGCCCCGCTCTCTCTTCATAGTCCTGTATCAATCCCCAAACTAATCCCACTGCCCCGCACTCTCCCCATAATCCTGGATCAATCCCCAAACTAATCCCACTGCCCCGCTCTCTCCCCATAATCCTGTATCAATCCCCAAACTAATCCCACGGCCCTGCTCTCTCCCCATAGTCCTGTATCAATCCCCAAACTGATCCCACTGCCCCGCTCTCTCCCCATAGTCCTCTATCAATCTCGAAACTAATCCCACTGCCCCGCTCTCTCCCCATAGTCCTGTATCAATCCCTAAACTAAGCCCAATGACCCCGCTCTCTCCCCATAGTCCTGTATCAAACCCCAAACTAATCCCACTGCCCCGCTCAATCCCCATAGTCCTGTATCAAACCCCAAACTAATCCCACTGCCCCGCTCTATCCTCATAGTCCTGTATCAATCTCCAAACTAATCCCACTGCCCCGCTCTCTCCCCATAGTCCTATATCACTCCCCAAACTAATCCCACTGCCCCGCTCTCTCCCCATAGTCCTGTATCAATCCCCAAACTAATCCCACTGCCCCACTCTCTCCCCATAGCCCTGTATCAATCTCGAAACTAATCCCACTTCCCCGCTCTCTCCCAATAGCCCTGTATCAACCCCCAAACTAATTCCACTGCCCCGCTCTCTCCCCATAGCCCTGTATCAATCCCCAAACTAATCCCACTGCCCCGCTCTCTCCCCATAGTCCTGTATCAAACCCCAAACTAATCCCACTGCCCCGCTCTCTCCTCATAGTCCTGTATCAATCTCCAAACTAATCCCACTGCCCCGCTCTTTCCCCACAGACCGATATCAATCCCCAAACTAATCCCACTGCCCCGCTCTCTCCCCATAGTCCTGTATCAATCCCCAAACTAATCCCACTGCCCCACTCTCTCCCCAGAACCCTGTATCAATCTCGAAACTAATCCCACTGCCCCGCTCTCTCCCCATAGCCCTGTATCAATCCCCAAACTAATCCCACTGCCCCGCTCTCTCCCCATAGTCCTGTATCAATCCCCAAACTTATCCCACTGCCCCGCTCACTCCCCATAGCCCTGTATCAATCCCCAAACTAATCCCACTGCCCCGATCTCTCCCCATAGTCCTGCATCAATCCCCAAACTAATCCCACTGCCCCGCACTCTCACCATAGCCCTGTATCAATCCCCAAACTAATCACACTGCCCCGCTCTCTCCCCATAGCCATGTATCAATCCCCAAACTAATCCCACTGCCACGCTCTCTCCCCATAGCCCTGTATCAATCCCCAAACTAATCCCACTGCCCCGCTCTCTCCCCATAGTCCTGTATCAATCCCCAAACTAATCCCACTGCCCCACTCTCTCCCCATAGCCCTGTATCAATCTCGAAACTAATCCCACTGCCCCGCTCTCTCCCCATAGCACTGTATCAATCCCCAAACTAATCCCACTGCCCCGCTCTCGCCCCATAGTCCTGTATCAATCCCCAAACTTATCCCACTGCCCCGCTCACTACCCATAGCCCTGTATCAATCCCCAAACTAATCCCACTGCCCCGCTCTCTCCACATAGTCCTGTATCAATCCCCAAACTAATCCCACTGCCCCGCACTCTCCCCATAGCCCTGTATCAATCCCCAAACTAATCCCACTGCCCCGCTCTCTCCCCATAGTCCTGTATCAATCCCCAAACTAATCCCACTGCCCCGCTCTCTCCCCATAGCCCTGTATCAAACCCCAAACTAATCCCACTGCCCCGCTCTCTCCCCTTGGTCCTGTATCAAAACCCAAACTAATAGCACTGCCCCACTCTCTCCCCATAGTCCTGTATCAATCTCCAAACTAATCCCACTGCCCCGCTCTCTCCCAATAGTCCTGTATCAATCTCCAAACTAATCCCACTGCCCCGATCTCTCCCCATAGTGCTGTATAAAACCCCAAACTAATCCCTCTGCCCCGCTCTCTACCCATAGTACTGTATCAATCCCCAAACTAATCCCACTGCCCCGCTCTCTCCCCATAGCCCTGTATCAAACCCCAAACTAATCCCACTGCCCCGCTCTCTCCCCTTGGTCCTGTATCAAATCCCAAACTAATAGCACTGCCCCACTCTCTCCCCATAGTCCTGTATCAATCTCCAAACTAATCCCACTGCCCCGCTCTCTCCACATAGTCCTGTATCAATCCCCAAACTAATCCCACTGCCCCGCACTCTCCCCATAGCCCTGTATCAATCCCCAAACTAATCCCACTGCCCCGCTCTCTCCCCATAGTCCTGTATCAATCCCCAAACTAATCCCACTGCCCCGCTCTCTCCCCATAGCCCTGTATCAAACCCCAAACTAATCCCACTGCCCCGCTCTCTCCCCTTGGTCCTGTGTCAAAACCCAAACTAATAGCACTGCCCCACTCTCTCCCCATAGTCCTGTATCAATCTCCAAACTAATCCCACTGCCCCGCTCTCTCCCCATAGTCCTGTATCAATCTCCAAACTAATCCCACTGCCCCGATCTCTCCCCATAGTGCTGTATAAAACCCCAAACTAATCCCTCTGCCCCACTCTCTCCCCATAGTCCTTGTTAATCCCCAAACTAATCCCACTGCCCCACTCTCTCCCCAGAACCCTGTATCAATCTCGAAACTAATCCCACTGCCCCGCTCTCTCCCCATAGCCCTGTATCAATCCCCAAACTAATCCCACTGCCCCGCTCTCTCCCCATAGTCCTGTATCAATCCCCAAACTAATCCCACTGCCCCACTCTCTCCCCATAGCCCTGTATCAATCTCGAAACTAATCCCACTGCCCCGCTCTCTCCCCATAGCCCTGTACCAATCCCCAAACTAATTCCACTGCCCCGCTCTCGCCCCATAGTCCTGCATCAATCCCCAAACTTATCCCACTGCCCCGCTCACTACCCATAGCCCTGTATCAATCCCCAAACTAATCCCACTGCCCCGCTCTCTCCACATAGTCCTGTAGCAATCCCCAAACTAATCCCACTGCCCCACACTCTCCCCATAGCCCTGTATCAATCCCCAAACTAATCCCACTGCCCCGCTCTCTCCCCATAGTCCTGTATCAATCCCCAAACTAATCCCACTGCCCCGCTCTCTCCCCATAGCCCTGTATCAAACCCCAAACTAATCCCACTGCCCCGCTCTCTCCCCTTGGTCCTGTATCAAAACCCAAACTAATAGCACTGCCCCACTCTCTCCCCATAGTCCTGTATCAATCTCCAAACTAATCCCACTGCCCCGATCTCTCCCCATAGTGCTGTATAAAACCCCAAACTAATCCCTCTGCCCCACTCTCTCCCCATAGTCCTGTATTAATCCCCAAACTAATCCCACTGCCCCACTCTCTCCCCAGAACCCTGTATCAATCTCGAAACTAATCCCACTGCCCCGCTCTCTCCCCATAGCCCTGTATCAATCCCCAAACTAATCCCACTGCCCCGCTCTCTCCCCATAGTCCTGTATCAATCCCCAAACATATCCCACTGCCCCGCTCACTCCCCATAGCCCTGTATCAATCCCCAAACTAATCCCACTGCCCCGCTCTCTCCCCATAGTCCTGTATCAATCCCCAAACTAATCCCACTGCCCCGCACTCTCCCCATAGCCCTGTATCAATCCCCAAACTAATCCCACTGCCCCGCTCTCTCCCCATAGCCCTGTATCAAACCCCAAACTAATCCCACTGCTCCGCTCTCTCCACTTGGTCCTGTATCAAACCCCAAACTAATCCCACTGCCACGCTCTCTCCCCATAGTCCTGTATCAATCCCCAAACTAATCCCACTGCCCCGCTCTCTCCCCTTGGTCCTGTATCAAAACCCAAACTAATAGCACTGCCCCACTCTCTCCCCATACTCCTGTATCAATCTCCAAACTAATCCCACTGCCCCGCTCTCTCCCCATAGTCCTGTATCAATCTCCAAACTAATCCCACTGCCCCGATCTCTCCCCATAGTGCTGTATAAAACCCCAAACTAATCCCTCTGCCCCACTCTCTCCCCATAGCCCTGTATCAATCCCCAAACTAATCCCACTGCCCCGTTCTTTCCCCATAGTCCTGTATCGATCTCCAAACTAATCCCACTGCCCCGCTCTCTCTTCATAGTCCTGTATCAATCCCCAAACTAATCCCACTGCCCCGCACTCTCCCCATAATCCTGGATCAATCCCCAAACTAATCCCACTGCCCCGCTCTCTCCCCATAATCCTGTATCAATCCCCAAACTAATCCCACGGCCCTGCTCTCTCCCCATAGTCCTGTATCAATCCCCAAACTGATCCCACTGCCCCGCTCTCTCCCCATAGTCCTATATCAATCCCCAAACTAATCCCACTGCCCCGCTCTCTCCCCATAGTCCTGTATCAATCCCCAAACTAATCCCACTGCCCCACTCTCTCCCCATAGCCCTGTATCAATCTCGAAACTAATCCCACTGCCCCGCTCTCTCCCCATAGCCCTGTATCAATCCCCAAACTAATCCCACTGCCCCGCTCTCGCCCCATAGTCCTGTATCAATCCCCAAACTTATCCCACTGCCCCGCTCACTACCCATAGCCCTGTATCAATCCCCAAACTAATCCCACTGCCCCGCTCTCTCCCCATAGTCCTGTATCAATCCCCAAACTAATCCCACTGCCCCGCACTCTCCCCATAGCCCTGTATCAATCCCCAAACTAATCCCACTGCCCCGCTCTCTCCCCATAGTCCTGTATCAATCCCCAAACTAATCCCACTGCCCCGCTCTCTCCCCATAGCCCTGTATCAAACCCCAAACTAATCCCACTGCCCCGCTCTCTCCCCTTGGTCCTGTATCAAAACCCAAACTAATAGCACTGCCCCACTCTCTCCCCATAGTCCTGTATCAATCTCCAAACTAATCCCACTGCCCCGCTCTCTCCCCATAGTCCTGTATCAATCTCCAAACTAATCCCACTGCTCCGATCACTCCCCATAGTGCTGTATAAAACCCCAAACTAATCCCTCTGCCCCACTCTCTCCCCATAGTCCTGTATTAATCCCCAAACTAATCCCACTGCCCCACTCTCTCCCCAGAACCCTGTATCAATCTCGAAACTAATCCCACTGCCCCGCTCACTCCCCATAGCCCCGTATCAATCCCCAAACTAATCCCACTGCCCCGCTCTCTCCTCATAGTCCTGTATCAATCCCCAAACTAATCCCACTGCCCCGCACTCTCCCCATAGCCCTGTATCAATCCCCAACTAATCCCACTGCCCCGCTCTCTCCCCATAGTCCTGTATCAATCGCCAAACTAATCCCACTGCCCCGCTCTCTCCCCATAGCCCTGTATCAAACCCCAAACTAATCCCACTGCCCCGCTCTCTCCACTTGGTCCTGTATCAAACCCCAAACTAATCCCACTGCCACGCTCTCTCCCCATAGCCCTGTATCAATCTCGAAACTAATCCCACTGCCCCGCTCTCTCCCCATCGTCCTGCATCAAACCCCAAACTAATCCCTCTGTGCCGCTCTCTCCCCATAGTCCTGTATTAATCCCCAAACTAATCCCACTGCCCCGCTCTCTCCCCATAGCCCTGTATCAATCCCCAAACTAATCCCACTGCCCCGTTCTTTCCCCATAGTCCTGTATCGATCTCCAAACTAATCCCACTGCCCCGCTCTCTCTTCATAGTCCTGTATCAATCCCCAAACTAATCCCACTGCCCCGCACTCTCCCCATAATCCTGGATCAATCCCCAAACTAATCCCACTGCCCCGCTCTCTCCCCATAATCCTGTATCAATCCCCAAACTAATCCCACGGCCCTGCTCTCTCCCCATAGTCCTGTATCAATCCCCAAACTGATCCCACTGCCCCGCTCTCTCCCCATAGTCCTCTATCAATCTCGAAACTAATCCCACTGCCCCGCTCTCTCCCCATAGTCCTGTATCAATCCCTAAACTAAGCCCAATGACCCCGCTCTCTCCCCATAGTCCTGTATCAAACCCCAAACTAATCCCACTGCCCCGCTCAATCCCCATAGTCCTGTATCAAACCCCAAACTAATCCCACTGCCCCGCTCTATCCTCATAGTCCTGTATCAATCTCCAAACTAATCCCACTGCCCCGCTCTCTCCCCATAGTCCTATATCACTCCCCAAACTAATCCCACTGCCCCGCTCTCTCCCCATAGTCCTGTATCAATCCCCAAACTAATCCCACTGCCCCACTCTCTCCCCATAGCCCTGTATCAATCTCGAAACTAATCCCACTTCCCCGCTCTCTCCCCATAGCCCTGTATCAATCCCCAAACTAATACCACTGCCCCGCTCTCTCCCCATAGTCCTGTATCAATCCCGAAACTTATCCCACTGCCCCGCTCACTACCCATAGCCCTGTATCAATCCCCAAACTAATCCCACTGCCCCGCTCTCTCTTCATAGTCCTGTATCAATCCCCAAACTAATCCCACTGCCCCGCACTCTCCCCATAATCCTGGATCAATCCCCAAACTAATCCCACTGCCCCGCTCTCTCCCCATAATCCTGTATCAATCCCCAAACTAATCCCACGGCCCTGCTCTCTCCCCATAGTCCTGTATCAATCCCCAAACTGATCCCACTGCCCCGCTCTCTCCCCATAGTCCTATATCAATCCCCAAACTAATCCCACTGCCCCGCTCTCTCCCCATAGTCCTGTATCAATCCCCAAACTAATCCCACTGCCCCACTCTCTCCCCATAGCCCTGTATCACTCCCCAAACTAATCCCACTGCCCCGCTCTCTCCCCATAGTCCTGTATCAATCCCCAAACTAATCCCACTGCCCCACTCTCTCCCCATAGCCCTGTATCAATCTCGAAACTAATCCCACTTCCCCGCTCTCTCCCCATAGCCCTGTATCAATCCCCAAACTAATACCACTGCCCCGCTCTCTCCCCATAGTCCTGTATCAATCCCGAAAGTTATCCCACTGCCCCGCTCACTACCCATAGCCCTGTATCAATCCCCAAACTAATCCCACTGCCCCGCTCTCTCCCCATAGTCCTGTATCAATCCCCAAACTAATCCCACTGCACCGCACTCTCCCCATAGCCCTGTATCAATCCCCAAACTAATCCCACTGCCCCGCTCTCTCCCCATAGTCCTGTATCAATCCCCAAACTAATCCCACTGCCCCGCTCTCTCCCCATAGCCCTGTATCAAACCCCAAACTAATCCCACTGCCCCGCTCTCTCCCCTTGGTCCTGTATCAAACCCCAAACTAATCCCACTGCCCCACTCTCTCCCCATAGTCCTGTATCAATCTCCAAACTAATCCCACTGCCCCGCTCTCTCCCCATAGTCCTGTATCAATCCCCAAACTAATCCCACTGCCCCGCTCTCTCCCCATAGTCCTGTATCAATCCCCAAACTAATCCCACTGCCCCTGCCCTCTCCCCATAGCCCTGTATCAAACCCCAAACTAATCCCACTGCCCCGCTCTCTCCACTTGGTCCTGTATCAAACCCCAAACTAATCCCACTGCCACGCTCTCTCCCCATAGCCCTGTATCAATCCCCAAACTAATCCCACTGCCCCGCTCTCTCCCCATCGTCCTGTATCAAACCCCAAACTAATCCCTCTGCGCCGCTCTCTCCCCATAGTCCTGTATTAATCCCCAAACTAATTCCACTGCCCCGCTCTCTCCCCATAGCCCTGTATCAATCCCCAAACTAATCCCACTGCCCCGTTCTTTCCCCATAGTCCTGTATCGATCTCCAAACTAATCCCACTGCCCCGCTCTCTCTTCATAGTCCTGTATCAATCCCCAAACTAATCCCACTGCCCCGCACTCTCCCCATAGTCCTGGATCAATCCCGAAACTAATCCCACTGCCCCGCTCTCTCCCCATAATCGTGTATCAATCTCGAAACTAATCCCACTGCCCCGCTCTCTCCCCATAGTCCTGTATCAATCCCTAAACTAATCCCAATGTCCCGCTCTCTCCCCATAGTCCTGTATCAAACCCCAAACTAATCCCACTGCCCCGCTCTCTCCCCTTGGTCCTGTATCAAACCCCAAACTAATCCCACTGCCCCGCTCTCTCCCCATAGTCCTGTATCGATCTCCAAACTAATCCCACTGCCCCGATCTCTCCCCATAGTGCTGTATCCAACCCCAAACTAATCCCTCTGCCCCGCTCTCTCCCCATAGTCGTACATCAAACCCCAAACTAATCCCACTGCCCCGTTCTGTCCCCATTGTCCTATATCAATCCCCAAACTGATCCCACTGCCCCGATCTCTCCCCATAGTCCTGTATCATTCCCTAAACTAATCTCTCTGCCCCGCTCTCTCCCAATAGCCCTGTATCAAACCCCAAACTAATCCCACTGCCCCGCTCTCTCCCCATAGCCCTGTATCAATCCCCAAACTAATCCCTCTGCCCCGCTCTCTCCCCATAGTCCTGTATCAAACCCCAAACTAATCCCACTGCCCCGCTCTCTAATCATTGTCCTGTATCAATCTGCAAACTAATCCCACTGCCCCGCTCTCTCCCAATAGCCCTGTATCAATCCCCAAACTAATCCCACTGCCTCGCTCTCTCCCCATAGCCCTGTAACAATCCCCAAACTAATCCCACTGCCCCGCTCTCTCCCCATAGCCCTGTATCAATCCCCAAACTGATCCCACTGCCCCGCTCTCTCCCCATAGTCCTGTATCAATCCCCAAACTTATCCCACTGCCCGGTTCATTCCCCAAAGCCCTGTATCAATCACCAAACTAATCCCACTGCCCGCTCTCTCCCCATAGTCGTGTATCAAACCCCAAATAAATCCCACTGCCCCGCTCTCTCCTCTTGGTCCTGTATCAAACCCCAAACTAATCCCACTGCCCCGCTCTCTCCCCATAGTCCTGTATCAATCCCCAAACTAATCCCACTGCCCCGCACTCTCCCCATAGCCCTGTATCAATCCCCAAACTAATCCCACTGCCCCGCTCTCTCCCCATAGTCCTGTATCAATCGCCAAACTAATCCCACTGCCCCGCTCTCTCCCCATAGCCCTGTATCAAACCCCAAACTAATCCCACTGCCCCGCTCTCTCCACTTGGTCCTGTATCAAACCCCAAACTAATCCCACTGCCACGCTCTCTCCCCATAGCCCTGTATCAATCTCGAAACTAATCCCACTGCCCCGCTCTCTCCCCATCGTCCTGCATCAAACCCCAAACTAATCCCTCTGCGCCGCTCTCTCCCCATAGTCCTGTATTAATCCCCAAACTAATCCCACTGCCCCGCTCTCTCCCCATAGCCCTGTATCAATCCCCAAACTAATCCCACTGCCCCGTTCTTTCCCCATAGTCCTGTATCGATCTCCAAACTAATCCCACTGCCCCGCTCTCTCTTCATAGTCCTGTATCAATCCCCAAACTAATCCCACTGCCCCGCACTCTCCCCATAATCCTGGATCAATCCCCAAACTAATCCCACTGCCCCGCTCTCTCCCCATAATCCTGTATCAATCCCCAAACTAATCCCACGGCCCTGCTCTCTCCCCATAGTCCTGTATCAATCCCCAAACTGATCCCACTGCCCCGCTCTCTCCCCATAGTCCTCTATCAATCTCGAAACTAATCCCACTGCCCCGCTCTCTCCCCATAGTCCTGTATCAATCCCTAAACTAAGCCCAATGACCCCACTCTCTCCCCATAGTCCTGTATCAAACCCCAAACTAATCCCACTGCCCCGCTCAATCCCCATAGTCCTGTATCAAACCCCAAACTAATCCCACTGCCCCGCTCTATCCTCATAGTCCTGTATCAAGCTCCAAACTAATCCCACTGCCCCGCTCTCTCCCCATAGTCCTATATCACTCCCCAAACTAATCCCACTGCCCCGCTCTCTCCCCATAGTCCTGTATCAATCCCCAAACTAATCCCACTGCCCCACTCTCTCCCCATAGCCCTGTATCAATCTCGAAACTAATCCCACTTCCCCGCTCTCTCCCCATAGCCCTGTATCAATCCCCAAACTAATACCACTGCCCCGCTCTCTCCCCATAGTCCTGTATCAATCCCGAAACTTATCCCACTGCCCCGCTCACTACCCATAGCCCTGTATCAATCCCCAAACTAATCCCACTGCCCCGCTCTCTCTTCATAGTCCTGTATCAATCCCCAAACTAATCCCACTGCCCCGCACTCTCCCCATAATCCTGGATCAATCCCCAAACTAATCCCACTGCCCCGCTCTCTCCCCATAATCCTGTATCAATCCCCAAACTAATCCCACGGCCCTGCTCTCTCCCCATAGTCCTGTATCAATCCCCAAACTGATCCCACTGCCCCGCTCTCTCCCCATAGTCCTATATCAATCCCCAAACTAATCCCACTGCCCCGCTCTCTCCCCATAGTCCTGTATCAATCCCCAAACTAATCCCACTGCCCCACTCTCTCTCCATAGCCCTGTATCACTCCCCAAACTAATCCCACTGCCCCGCTCTCTCCCCATAGTCCTGTATCAATCCCCAAACTAATCCCACTGCCCCACTCTCTCCCCATAGCCCTGTATCAATCTCGAAACTAATCCCACTTCCCCGCTCTCTCCCCATAGCCCTGTATCAATCCCCAAACTAATACCACTGCCCCGCTCTCTCCCTATAGTCCTGTATCAATCCCGAAACTTATCCCACTGCCCCGCTCACTACCCATAGCCCTGTATCAATCCCCAAACTAATCCCACTGCCCCGCTCTCTCCCCATAGTCCTGTATCAATCCCCAAACTAATCCCACTGCACCGCACTCTCCCCATAGCCCTGTATCAATCCCCAAACTAATCCCACTGCCCCGCTCTCTCCCCATAGTCCTGTATCAATCCCCAAACTAATCCCACTGCCCCGCTCTCTCCCCATAGTCCTGTATCAATCCCCAAACTAATCCCACTGCCCCTGCCCTCTCCCCATAGCCCTGTATCAAACCCCAAACTAATCCCACTGCCCCGCTCTCTCCACTTGGTCCTGTATCAAACCCCAAACTAATCCCACTGCCACGCTCTCTCCCCATAGCCCTGTATCAATCCCCAAACTAATCCCACTGCCCCGCTCTCTCCCCATCGTCCTGTATCAAACCCCAAACTAATCCCACTGCGCCGCTCTCTCCCCATAGACCTGTATTAATCCCCAAACTAATCCCACTGCCCCGCTCTCTCCCCATAGCCCTGTATCAATCCCCAAACTAATCCCACTGCCCCGTTCTTTCCCCATAGTCCTGTATCGATCTCCAAACTAATCCCACTGCGCCGCTCTCTCTTCATAGTCCTGTATCAATCCCCAAACTAATCACACTGCCCCGCACTCTCCCCATAGTCCTGGATCAATCCCGAAACTAATCCCACTGCCCCGCTCTCTCCCCATAATCCTGTATCAATCTCGAAACTAATCCCACTGCCCCGCTCTCTCCCCATAGTCCTGTATCAATCCCTAAACTAATCCCAATGTCCCGCTCTCTCCCCATAGTCCTGTATCAAACCCCAAACTAATCCCACTGCCCCGCTCTCTCCCCTTGGTCCTGTATCAAACCCCAAACTAATCCCACTGCCCCACTCTCTCAGCATAGTCCTGTATCAATCTCCAAACTAATCCCACTGCCCCGCTCTCTCCCCATAGTCCTGTATCGATCTCCAAACTAATCCCACTGCCCCGATCTCTCCCCATAGTGCTGTATCCAACCCCAAACTAATCCCTCTGCCCCGCTCTCTCCCCATAGTCGTACATCAAACCCCAAACTAATCCCACTGCCCCGTTCTGTCCCCATTGTCCTATATCAATCCCCAAACTGATCCCACTGCCCCGATCTCTCCCCATAGTCCTGTATCATTCCCCAAACTAATCCCACTGCCCCGCTCTCTCCCAATAGCCCTGTATCAAACCCCAAACTAATCCCACTGCCCCGCTCTCTCCCCATAGCCCTGTATCAATCCCCAAACTAATCCCTCTGCCCCGCTCTCTCCCCATAGTCCTGTATCAAACCCCAAACTAATCCCACTGCCCCGCTCTCTAATCATTGTCCTGTATCAATCTGCAAACTAATCCCACTGCCCCGCTCTCTCCCCATAGTCCGATATCAATCCCCAAACTAATCCCACTGCCCCGCTCTCTCCCCATAGTCCTGTATCAATCCCCAAACTAATCCCACTGCCCCACTCTCTCCCCAGAACCATGTATCAATCTCGAAACTAATCCTACTGCCCCGCTCTCTCCCCATAGCCCTGTATCAATCCCCAAACTGATCCCACTGCCCCGCTCTCTCCCCATAGTCCTGTATCAATCCCCAAACTTATCCCACTGCCCCGCTCACTCCCCAAAGCCCTGTATCAATCACCAAACTAATCCCACTGCCCCGCTCTCTCCCCATAGTCGTGTATCAAACCCCAAATAAATCCCTCTGCCCCGCTCTCTCCTCTTGGTCCTGTATCAAACCCCAAACGAATCCCACTGCCCCACTCTCTCCCCATAGTCCTGTATCAATCCCCAAACTAATCCCACTGCCCCGCTCTCTCCCCATAGTCCTGGATAAATCCCCAAACTAATCCCACTGCCCCGCTCTCTCCCCATAGTCCTGTATCAATCCCCAAACTAATCCCACTGCCCCGCTATCTCCCATAGTCCTGTATCAATCCCCAAACTAATCCCACGGCCCTGCTCTCTCCCCATAGTCCTGTATCAATCCCCGAACTAATCCCACTGCCCCGCTCTCTCCCCATAGTCCTGTCTCAATCCCCAAACTAATCCCACGGCCCTGCTCTCTCCCCATAGTCCTGTATCAATCCCCAAACTAATCCCACTGCCCCGCTCTCTCCCCATTGTCCTGTATCAATCTCGAAACTAATCCCACTGCCCCGCTCTCTCCCCATTGTTCTGTATCAATCCCTAAACTAATCCCACTGTCCCGCTCTCTCCCCATAGTCTTGTGTCAAACCCCAAACTAATCCCACTGCCCCGCTCTCTCCCCTTGGTCCTGTATCAAACCCCAAACTAGTCCCACTGCCCAACTCTCTCCCCATAGACCTGTATCAATCTCCAAACTAATCCCACTGCCCCACTCTCTCCCCATTGTCCTGTATCAATCCCCAAACTAATACCACTGCCCCGCTCTCTCCTCATAGTCCTGTATCAATCCCCAAACTAATCCCACTGCCACGCTCTCTCCCCATAGTCCTGTATCAATCCCCAAACTAATCCCACTGCCCCGCTCTCTCCCCATAGTCCTGTATCAATCCCCAAACTTATCCCACTGCCCCGCTCACTCCCCATAGCCCTGTATCAATCCACAAACTAATCCCACTGCCCCGCTCTCTCCCCATAGTCCTGTATCAATCCCCAAACTAATTCCACTGCCCCGCACTCTCCCCAGAGCCCTTTATCAATCCCCAAACTAATCCCACTGCCCCGCTCTCTCCCCATAGTCCTGTATCAATCGCCAAACTAATCCCACTGCCCCGCTCTCTCCCCATAGCCCTGTATCAAACCCCAAACTAATCCCACTGCCCCGCTCTCTCCACTTGGTTCTGTATCAAACCCCAAACTAATCCCACTGCCCTGCTCTCTCCCCATAGTTCTGTATCAATCCCCAAACTAATCCCACTGCCCCGCTCTCTCCTCATAGCCCTGTATCAATCCCCAAACTAATCCCACTGCCCCGCTCTCTCCCCATAGCCCTGTATCAATCCCCAAACTAATCCCACTGCCCCGCTCTCTCCCCATCGTCCTGTATCAAACCCCAAACTAATCCCTCTGCCCCGCTCTCTCCCCATAGTCCTGTATTAATCCCCAAACTAATCCCACTGCCCCGCTCTCTCCCCATAGCCCTGTATCAATCCCCAAACTAATCCCACTGTCCCGCTCTTTCCCCATAGTCCTGTATCAATCCCCAAACTAATCCCACTGCCCCGCTCTCTCTTCATAGTCCTGTATCAATCCCCAAACTAATCCCACTGCCCCGCACTCTCCCCGTAGTCCTGGATCAATCCCCAAACTAATCCCACTGACCCGCTCTCTCCCCATAGTCCTGTATCAATCCCCAAACTAATCCCACGGCCCTGCTCTCTCCCCATGGTCCTGTATCAATCCCCAAACGAATCCCTATGCCCCGCTCTCTCCTCATAGTCCTGTATCAATCTCGAAACTAATCCCACTGCCCCGCTAAATCCCCATAGTCCTGTATCAATCCCTAAACTAATCCCACTGCCCCGCTCTCTCCACATAGTCCTGTATCAAACCCCAAACTAATCCCACTGCCCCGCTCTCTCCCCTTGGTCTTGTATCAATCCCTAAACTAATCCCACTGCCCCGCTCTCTCCCCATAGTCCTGGATCAATCCCCAAACTAATCCCACTGCCCCGCTCTCTCCTCATAGCCCTGTATCAATCCCCAAACTAATCCCACTGCCCCGCTCTATCCCCATAGCCCTGTATCAATCCCCAAACTGATCCCACTGCCCCGCTCTCTCCCCATCGTCCTGTATCAAACCCCAAACTAATCCCTCTGCCCCGCTCTCTCCCCATAGTCCTGTATTCATCCACAAACTAATCCCACTGCCCCGCTCTCTCCCCATAGTCCTGTCTCAATCCCCAAACTAATCCCACGGCCCTGCTCTCTCCCCATAGTCCTGTATCAATCCCCAAACTAATCCCACTGCCCCGCTCTCTCCCCATTGTCCTGTATCAATCTCGAAACTAATCCCACTGCCCCGCTCTCTCCCCATTGTTCTGTATCAATCCCTAAACTAATCCCACTGTTCCGCTCTCTCCCCATAGTCTTGTGTCAAACCCCAAACTAATCCCACTGCCCCGCTCTCTCCCCTTGGTCCTGTATCAAACCCCAAACTAGTCCCACTGCCCAACTCTCTCCCCAGAGACCTGTATCAATCTCCAAACTAATCCCACTGCCCCACTCTCTCCCCATTGTCCTGTATCAATCCCCAAACTAATACCACTGCCCCGCTCTCTCCTCATAGTCCTGTATCAATCCCCAAACTAATCCCACTGCTAAGCTCTCTCCCCATAGTCCTGTATCAAACCCCAAACTAATCCCACTGCCCCGCTCTCTCCCCTTGGTTCTGTATCAAACCCCAAACTAATCCCACTGCCCTGCTCTCTCCCCATAGTTCTGTATCAATCCCCAAACTAATCCCACTGCCCCGCTCTCTCCTCATAGCCCTGTATCAATCCCCGAACTAATCCCACTGCCCCGCTCTCTCCCCATAGCCCTGTATCAATCCCCAAACTAATCCCACTGCCCCGCTCTCTCCCCATCGTCCTGTATCAAACCCCAAACTAATCCCTCTGCCCCGCTCTCTCCCCATAGTCCTGTATTAATCCCCAAACTAATCCCACTGCCCCGCTCTCTCCCCATAGCCCTGTATCAATCCCCAAACTAATCCCACTGTCCCGCTCTTTCCCCATAGTCCTGTATCAATCCCCAAACTAATCCCACTGCCCCGCTCTCTCTTCATAGTCCTGTATCAATCCCCAAACTAATCCCACTGCCCCGCACTCTCCCCGTAGTCCTGGATCAATCCCCAAACTAATCCCACTGACCCGCTCTCTCCCCATAGTCCTGTATCAATCCCCAAACTAATCCCACGGCCCTGCTCTCTCCCCATGGTCCTGTATCAATCCCCAAACGAATCCCTATGCCCCGCTCTCTCCTCATAGTCCTGTATCAATCTCGAAACTAATCCCACTGCCCCGCTCTCTCCCCATAGTCCTGTATCAATCCCTAAACTAATCCCACTGCCCCGCTCTCTCCACATAGTCCTGTATCAAACCCCAAACTAATCCCACTGCCCCGCTCTCTCCCCTTGGTCTTGTATCAATCCCTAAACTAATCCCACTGCCCCGCTCTCTCCCCATAGTCCTGGATCAATCCCCAAACTAATCCCACTGCCCCGCTCTCTCCCCATAGTCCTGTATCAATCCCTAAACTAATCCCACTGCCCCGCTCTCTCCTCACAGCCCTGTATCAATCCCCAAACTAATTCCACTGCCCCGCTCTATCCCCATAGCCCTGTATCAATCCCCAAACTAATCCCACTGCCCCGCTCTCTCCCCATCGTCCTGTATCAAACCCCAAACTAATCCCTCTGCCCCGCTCTCTCCCCATAGTCCTGTATTAATCCACAAACTAATCCCACTGCCCCGCTCTCTCCCCACAGCCCTGTATCAATCCCCAAAGTAATCCCACTGCCCCGCTCTTTCCCCATAGTCCTGTATCAATCCCCAAACTAATCCCACTGCCCCGCTCTCTCTTCATAGTTCTGTATCAATCCCCAAACTAATCCCACTGCCCCGCACTCTCCCCGTAGTCATGGATCAATCCCCAAACTAATCCCACTGCCCCGCTCTCTCCCCATAGTCCTGTATCAATCCGCAAACTAATCCCACGGCCCTGCTCTCTCTCCCCATAGTCCTGTATCAATCCCCAAACGAATCCCACTGCCCCGCTCTCTCCCCATAGTCCTGTATCAATCTCGAAACTAATCCCACTGCCCCGCTCTCTCCCCATAGTCCTGTATCAATCCCTAAACTAATCCCACTGCCCCGCTCTCTCCACATAGTCCTGTATCAAACCCCAAACTAATCCCACTGCCCCGCTCTCTCCCCATAGTCCTGTAACAATCCCCAAACTAATCCCACTGCCCCGCTCTCTCCCCATAGTCCTGGATCAATCCCCAAACTAATCCCACTGCCCCGCTCTCTCCCCATAATCCTGTATCAATCCCCAAACTAATCCCACGGCCCTGCTCTCTCCCCATAGTCCTGTATCAATCCCCAAACTGATCCCACTGCCCGGCTCTCTCCCCATAGTCCTCTATCAATCTCGAAACTAATCCCACTGCCCCGCTCTCTCCCCATCGTCCTGTATCAAACCCCAAACTAATCCCACTGCCCCGCTCTCTCCCCTTGGTTCTGTATCAAACCCCAAACTAATCCCACTGCCCTGCTCTCTCCCCATAGTCCTGTATCAATCCCCAAACTAATCCCACTGCCCCGTTCTCTCCTCATAGCCCTGTATCAATCCCCAAACTAATCCCACTGCCCCGCTCTATCCCCATAGCACTGTATCAATCCCCAAACTAATCCCACTGCCCCGCTCTCTCCCCATCGTCCTGTATCAAACCCCAAACTAATCCCTCTGCCCCGCTTTCTCCCCATAGTCCTGTATTAATCCACAAACTAATCCCACTGCCCCGCTCTCTCCCCATAGCCCTATATCAATCCCCAAAGTAATCCCACTGCCCCGCTCTTTCCCCATAGTCCTGTATCAATCCCCAAACTAATCCCACTGCCCCGCTCTCTCTTGATAGTTCTGTATCAATCCCCAAACTAATCCCACTGCCCCGCACTCTCCCCGTAGTCCTGGACCAATCCCCAAACTAATCCCACTGCCCCGCTCTCTCCCCATAGTCCTGTATCAATCCCCAAACTAATCCCACGGCCCTGCTCTCTCCCCATAGTCCTGTATCAATCCCCAAACGAATCCCACTGCCCCGCTCTCTCCCCATAGTCCTGTATCAATCTCGAAACTAATCCCACTGCCCCGCTCACTCCCCATAGTACTGTATCAATCCCTAAACTAATCCCACTGCCCCGCTCTCTCCACATAGTCCTGTATCAAACCCCAAACTAATCCCACTGCCCCGCTCTCTCCCCTTGGTCCTGTATCAAACCCCAAACTAATCCCACTGCCCCACTCTCTCCCCATAGTCCTGTATCAATCCCCAAACTAATCCCACTGCCCCGCTCTCTCCCCATAGTCCTGGATCAATCCCCAAACTAATCCCACTGTCCCGCTCTCTCCCCATAATCCTTTATCAATCCCCAAACTAATCCCACGGCCCTGCTCTCTCCCCATATTCCTGTATCAATCCCCAAACTGATCCCACTGCCCGGCTCTCTCCCCATAGTCCTCTATCAATCTCCAAACTAATCCCACTGCCCCGCTCTCTCCCCATAGTCCTGTATCAATCCCTATACTAATCCCACTGCCCCGCTCTCTCCCCATAGTCCTGTATCAAACCCCAAACTAATCCCACTGCCCCGCTCTCTCCCCTTGGTCCTGTATCAAACCCCAAACTAATCGCACTGCCCCACTCTCTCACCATAGTCCTGTATCAATCTCCAAACTAATCCCACTGACCCGCTCTCTCCCCATAGTCATGTATCAATCTCCAAACTAATCCCACTGCCCCGATCTCTCCCCATAGTGCTGTATCCAACCCCAAACTAATCCCTCTTCCCCGCTATCTCCCCATAGTCCTGTATCAAACCCCAAACTAATCCCACTGCCCCGTTCCTTCCCCATTGTCCTGTATCAATCCCCAAACCAATCCCACTGCCCCGCTCTCTCCCCACAGTCCTGTATCATTCCCCAAACTAATCCCACTGCCCCGCTCTCTCCCCATAGCTCTGTATCAATCCCCAAACTAATCCCACTGCCCCGCTCTCTCCCCATAGCCCTTTATCAATCCCCAAACTCATCCCACTGCCCCGCTCTCTCCCCATAGTCCAGTATCAAACCCCAAACTAATCCCACTGCCCCGCTCTCTCCTCATAGTCCTGTATCAATCTCCAAACTAATCCCACTGCCCCGCTCTCTCCCCATAGTCCTATATCAATCCAAAAACTAATCCCACTGCCCCGCTCTCTCCCCATAGTCCTGTATCAATCCCCAAACTAATCCCACTGCCCCACTCTCTCCCCATAGCCCTGTATCAATCTCGAAACTAATCCCACTGCCCCGCTCTCTCCCCATAGCCCTGTATCAATCCCCAAACTAATCCCACTGCCCCGCTCTCGCCCCATAGTCCTGTATCAATCCCCAAACTTATCCCACTGCCCCGCTCACTACCCATAGCCCTGTATCAATCCCCAAACTAATCCCACTGCCCCGCTCTCTCCCCATAGTCCTGTATCAATCCCCAAACTAATCCCACTGCCCCGCACTCTCCCCATAGCCCTGTTTCAATCCCCAAACTAATCCCACTGCCCCGCTCCCTCCCCATAGTCCTGTATCAATCCCCAAACTAATCCCACTGCCCCGCTCTCTCCCCATAGCCCTGTATCAAACCCCAAACTAATCCCACTGCCCCGCTCTCTCCCCTTGGTCCTGTATCAAACCCCAAACTAATAGCACTGCCCCACTCTCTCCCCATAGTCCTGTATCAATCTCCAAACTAATCCCACTGCCCCGCTCTCTCCCCATAGTCCTGTATCAATCTCCAAACTAATCCCACTGCCCCGATCTCTCCCCATAGTGCTGTATAAAACCCCAAACTAATCCCTCTGCCCCGCTCACTCCCCATAGTCCTGTATTAATCCCCAAACTAATCCCACTGCCCCACTCTCTCCCAATAGCCCTGTATCAATCCCCAAACTAATCCCACTGCCCCGCTCTCTCCCCATAGCCCTGTATCAATCCCCAAACTAATCCCACTGCCCCGATCTCTCCCCAAAGTGCTGTATCCAACCCCAAACTAATCCCTCTGCCCCGCTCTCTCCCCATAGTCCTACATCAAACCCCAAACTAATCCCACTGCCCCGTTCTGTCCCCATTGTCCTATATCATTCCCCAAACTAATCCCACTGCCCCGCTCTCTCCCAATAGCCCTGTATCAATCCCGAAACTAATCCCACTGCCCCGCTCTCTCCCCATAGCCCTGTATCAATCCCCAAACTAATCCCTCTGCCCCGCTCTCTCCCCATAGTCCTGTATCAAACCCCAAACTAATCCCACTGCCCCGCTCTCTAATCATTGTCCTGTATCAATCTGCAAACTAATCCCACTGCCCCGCTCTCTCCCCATAGTCCGATATCAATCCCCAAACTAATCCCACTGCCCCGTTCTCTCCCCATAGTCCAGTATCAATCCCCAAACTAATCCCACTGCCCCACTCTCTCCCCAGAACCCTGTATCAATCTTGAAACTAATCCTACTGCCCCGCTCTCTCCCCATCGCCCTGTATCAATCCCCAAACTGATCCCACTGCCCCGCTCTCTCCCCATAGTCCTGTATCAATCCCCAAACTTATCCCACTGCCCCGCTCAATCCCCATAGTCCTGTATCAATCACCAAACTAATCCCACTGCCCCGCTCTCTCCCCATAGTCCTGTATCAATCCCCAAACTAATCCCACTGCCCCGCACTCTCCCCATAGCCATGTATCAATCCCCAAACTAATCCCACTGCCCCGCTCTCTCCCCATAGTCCTGTATCAATCCCCAAACTAATCCCACTGCCCCGCTCTCTCCCCATAGTCCAGTATCAATCCCCAAACTAATCCCACTGCCCCACTCTCTCCCCAGAACCCTGTATCAATCTTGAAACTAATCCTACTGCCCCGCTCCCTCCCCATCGCCCTGTATCAATCCCCAAACTGATCCCACTGCCCCGCTCTCTCCCCATAGTCCTGTATCAATCCCCAAACTTATCCCACTGCCCCGCTCACTCCCCATAGCCCTGTATCAATCACCAAACTAATCCCACTGCCCCGCTCTCTCCCCATAGTCCTGTATCAATCCCCAAACTAATCCCACTGCCCCGCACTCTCCCCATAGCCATGTATCAATCCCCAAACTAATCCCACTGCCCCGCTCTCTCCCCATAGTCCTGTATCAATCGCCAAACTAATCCCACTGCCCCGCTCTCTCCCCATAGCCCTGTATCAAACCCCCAAAATAATTCCCACTGCCCCGCTCTCTCCACTTGGTCCTGTATCAAATCCCAAACTAATCCCACTGCCCCACTCTCTCCCCATAGTCCTGTATCAATCTCCAAACTAATCCCACTGCCCCGCTCTCTCCCCATAGTCCTGTATCAATCTCCAAACTAATCCCACTGCCCCGATCTCTCCCCATAGTGCTGTATCAAACCCCAAACTAATCCCGCTGCCCCGCTCTCTCCCCACAGTCCTGTATTAATCCCCAAACTAATCCCACTGCCCCGCTCTCTCCCCATAGCCCTGTATCAATCACCAAACTGATCCCACTGCCCCGCTCTCTCCCCATAGGCCTGGATCAATCCCCAAACGAATCCGACTGCCCCGCTCTCTCCCCATATTCCTGTATCAATCCCCAAACTAATCCCACGGCCCTGCTCTCTCCCCATAGTTCTGTATCAATCCCCAAACTAATCCCACTGCCCCGCTCTCTCCCCATAGTCCTGTATCAATCTCGAAACTAATCCCACTGCCCCGCTCTCTCCCCATAGTCCTGTATCAATCCCTAAACTAATGCCACTGCCCCGCTCTCGCCCCATAGTCCTGTATCAAACCCCCAATAAATCCCACTGCCCCGCTCTCTCCCCTTGGTCCTGTATCAAACCCCAAGCTAATCCCACTGCCCCACTCTCTCCCCATAGTCCTGTATCAATCCCCAAACTAATCCCACTGCCCCGCTCTCTCCCCATAGTCCTGGATAAATCCCCAAACTAATCCCACTGCCCCGCTCTCTCCCCATAGTCCTGTATCAATCCCCAAACTAATCCCACGGCCCTGCTCTCTCCCCATAGTCCTGTATCAATCCCCGAACTAATCCCACTGCCCCGCTCTCTCCCCATAGTCCTGTCTCAATCCCCAAACTAATCCCACGGCCCTGCTCTCTCCCCATAGTCCTGTATCAATCCCCAAACTAATCCCACTGCCCCGCTCTCTCCCCATTGTCCTGTATCAATCTCGAAACTAATCGCACTGCCCCGCTCTCTCCCCATTGTTCTGTATCAATCCCTAAACTAATCCCACTGTCCCGCTCTCTCCCCATAGTCCTGTGTGAAACCCCAAACTAATCCCACTGCCCCGCTCTCTCCCCTTGGTCCTGTATCAAACCCCAAACTAGTCCCACTGCCCAACTCTCTCCACATAGACCTGTATCGATCTCCAAACTAATCCCACTGCCCCACTCTCTCCCCATAGTTCTGTATCAATCTCCAAACTATTCCCACTGCCCCGATCTCTCCCCATGGTGCTGTATCAAACCCCAAACTAATCCCTCTGCCCCGCTCTCTCCCCATAGTCCTGTATTAATCCCCAAACTAATCCCACTGCCCCGCTCTCTCCCCATAGCCCTGTTTCAATCCCCAAACTAATCCCACTGCCCCGCTCTCTCCCCATAGTCCTGTATCAATCCCCAAACTAATCCCACTGCCCCACTCTCTCCCCATAGCCCTGTATCAATCTCGAAACTAATCCCACTGCCCCGCTCTCTCCCCATAGCCCTGTATCAATCCCCAAACTAATACCACTGCCCCGCTCTCTCCCCATAGTCCTGTATCAATCCCGAAACTTATCCCACTGCCCCGCTCACTACCCATAGCCCTGTATCAATCCCCAAACTAATCCCACTGCCCCGCTCTCTCCCCATAGTCCTGTATCAATCCCCAAACTAATCCCACTGCACCGCACTCTCCCCACAGCCCTGTATCAATCCCCAAACTAATCCCACTGCCCCGCTCTCTCCCCATAGTCCTGTATCAATCCCCAAACTAATCCCACTGCCCCGCTCTCTCCCCATAGCCCTGTATCAAACCCCAAACTAATCCCACTGCCCCGCTCTCTCCCCTTGGTCCTGTATCAAATCCCAAACTAATCCCACTGCCCCACTCTCTCCCCATAGTCCTGTATCAATCTCCAAACTAATCCCACTGCCCCGCTCTCTCCCCATAGTCCTGTATCAATCCCCAAACTAATCCCACTGCCCCGCTCTCTCCCCATAGTCCTGTATCAATCCCCAAACTAATCCCACTGCCCCGCCCTCTCCCCATAGCCCTGTATCAAACCCCAAACTAATCCCACTGCCCCGCTCTCTCCACTTGGTCCTGTATCAAACCCCAAACTAATCCCACTGCCACGCTCTCTCCCAATAGCCCTGTATCAATCCCCAAACTAATCCCACTGCCCCGCTCTCTCCCCATCGTCCTGTATCAAACCCCAAATTAATCCCTCTGCGCCGCTCTCTCCCCATAGTCCTGTATTAATCCCCAAACTAATCCCACTGCCCCGCTCTCTCCCCATAGCCCTGTATCAATCCCCAAACTAATCCCACTGCCCCGTTCTTTCCCCATAGTCCTGTATCGATCTCCAAACTAATCCCACTGCGCCGCTCTCTCTTCATAGTCCTGTATCCATCCCCAAACTAATCCCACTGCCCCGCACTCTCCCCATAGTCCTGGATCAATCCCGAAACTAATCCCACTGCCCCGCTCTCTCCCCATAGTCCTGTATCAATCCCTAAACTAATCCCAATGTCCCGCTCTCTCCCCATAGTCCTGTATCAAACCCCAAACTAATCCCACTGCCCCGCTCTCTCCCCTTGGTCCTGTATCAAACCCCAAACTAATCCCACTGCCCCACTCTCTCAGCATAGTCCTGTATCAATCTCCAAACTAATCCGACTGCCCCGCTCTCTCCCCATAGTCCTGTATCGATCTCCAAACTAATCCCACTGCCCCGATCTCTCCCCATAGTGCTGTATCCAACCCCAAACTAATCCCTCTGCCCCGCTCTCTCCCCATAGTCCTACATCAAACCCCAAACTAATCCCACTGCCCCGTTCTGTCCCCATTGTCCTGTATCAATCCCCAAACTGATCCCACTGCCCCGCTCTCTCCCCATAGTCCTGTATCATTCACCAAACTAATCCCACTGCCCCGCTCTCTCCCAATAGCCCTGTATCAATCCCCAAACTAATCCCACTGCCCCGCTCTCTCCCCATAGCCCTGTATCAAACCCCAAACTAATCCCTCTGCCCCGCTCTCTCCCCATAGTCCTGTATCAAACTCCAAACTAATCCCACTGCCCCGCTCTCTCCTTATAGTCCTGTATCAATCTCCAAACTAATCCCACTGCCCCGCTCTCTCCCCATAGTCCGATATCAATCCCCAAACTAATCCCACTGCCCCGCTCTCTCCCCATAGTCCTGTATCAATCCCCAAACTAATCCCACTGCCCCACTCTCACCCCAGAACCCTGTATCAATCTCGAAACTAATCCTACTGCCCCGCTCTCTCCCCATAGCCCTGTATCAATTCCCAAACTGATCCCACTGCCCCGCTCTCTCCCCATAGTCCTGTATCAATCCCCAAACTTATCCCACTGCCCCGCTCACTCCCCATAGCCCTGCATCAATCACCAAACTAATCCCACTGCCCCGCTCTCTCCCCATAGTCCTGTATCAATCCCCAAACTAATCCCACTGCCCCGCACTCTACCCATAGCCATGTATCAATCCCCAAACTAATCCCACTGCCCCGCTCTCTCCCCATAGTCCTGTATCAATCCCCAAACTAATCCCACTGCCCCGCTCTCTCCCCATAGCCCTGTATCAAACCCCAAAATAATTCCCACTGCCCCGCTCTCTCCACTTGGTCCTGTATCAAATCCCAAACTAATCCCACAGCCCCACTCTCTCCACATAGTCCTGTATCAATCTCCAAACTAATCCCACTGCCCCGCTCTCTCCCCATAGTCCTGTATCAATCTCCAAACTAATCCCACTGCCCCGATCTCTCCCCATAGTGCTGTATCAAACCCCAAACTAATCCCTCTGCCCCGCTCTCTCCCCACAGTCCTGTATTAATCCCCAAAATAATCCCACTGCCACGCTCTCTCCCCATAGCCCTGTATCAATCACCAAACTGATCCCACTGCCCCGCTCTCTCCCCATAGGCCTGGATCAATCCCCAAACGAATCCGACTGCCCCGCTCTCTCCCCATATTCCTGTATCAATCCCCAAACTAATCCCACGGCCCTGCTCTCTCCCCATAGTTCTGTATCAATCCCCAAACTAATCCCACTGCCCCGCTCTCTCCCCATAGTCCTGTATCAATCTCGAAACTAATCCCACTGCCCCGCTCTCTCCCCATAGTCCTGTATCAATCCCCAAACTAATGCCACTGCCCCGCTCTCTCCCCATAGTCCTGTATCAAACCCCAAATAAATCCCACTGCCCCGCTCTCTCCCCTTGGTCCTGTATCAAACCCCAAACTAATCCCACTGCCCCACTCTCTCCCCATAGTCCTGTATCAATCCCCTAACTAATCCCACTGCCCCGCTCTCTCCCCATAGTCCTGGATAAATCCCCAAACTAATCCCACTGCCCCGCTCTCTCCCCATAGTCCTGTATCAATCCCCAAACTAATCCCATGGCCCTGCTCTCTCCCCATAGTCCTGTATCAATCCCCGAACTAATCCCACTGCCCCGCTCTCTCCCCATAGTCCTGTATCAATCCCCAAACTAGTCCCACTGCCCAACTCTCTCCCCATAGACCTGTATCAATCTCCAAACTAATCCCACTGCCCCACTCTCTCCCCATAGTTCTGTATCAATCTCCAAACTATTCCAACTGCCCCGATCTCTCCCCATGGTGCTGTATCAAACCCCAAACTAATCCCTCTGCCCCGCTCTCTCCCCATAGTCCTGTATTAATCCCCAAACTAATCCCACTGCCCCGCTCTCTCCCCATAGCCCTGTATCAATCCCCAAACTAATCCCACTGCCCCGCTCTCTCCCCATAGTCCTGTATCAATCCCCAAAATAATCCCACTGCCCCGCTCTCTCCTCATAGTCCTGTATCAATCCCCAAACTAATCCCACTGCCACGCTCTCTCCCCATAGTCCTGGATCAATCCCCAAACTAATCCCACTGCCCCGCTCTCTCCCCATAGTCCTGTATCAATCCCCAAACTTATCCCACTGCCCCGCTCACTCCCCATAGCCCTGTATCAATCCCCAAACGAATCCCACTGCCCCGCTCTCTCCCCATAGTCCTGTATCAATCCCCAAACTAATCCCACTGCCCCGCTCTCTCCCCATAGTCCTGTATCAATCCCCAAACTTATCCCACTGCCCCGCTCACTCCCCATAGCCCTGTATCAATCCCCAAACTAATCCCACTGCCCCGCTCTCTCCCCATCGTCCTGTATCAATCCCCAAACTAATTCCACTGCCCCGCACTCTCCCCACAGCCCTTTATCAATCCCCAAACTAATCCCACTGCCCCGCTCTCTCCCCATAGTCCTGTATCAATCGCCAAACTAATCCCACTGCCCCGCTCTCTCCCCATAGCCCTGTATCAAACCCCAAACTAATCCCACTGCCCCGCTCTCTCCCCTTGGTTCTGTATCAAACCCCAAACTGATCCCACTGCCCTGCTCTCTCCCCATAGTCCTGTATCAATCCCCAAACTAATCCCACTGCCCCGCTCTCTCCTCATAGCCCTGTATCAATCCCCAAACTAATCCCACTGCCCCGCTCTCTCCCCATAGCCCTGTATCAATCCCCAAAGTAATCCCACTGCCCTGCTCTCTCCCCATCGTCCTGTATCAATCCCCAAACTAATCCCACTGCCCCGCTCTCTCCCCATAGTCCTGGATCAATCCCCAAACTAATCCCACTGCCCCGCTCTCTCCCCATAGTCCTGTATCAATCCCCAAACTAATCCCACTGACCCGCTCACTCCCCATAGTCCTGTATCAATCCCCAAACTAATCCCACGGCCCTGCTCTCTCCCCATGGTCCTGTATCAATCCCCAAACGAATCCCTATGCCCCGCTCTCTCCTCATAGTCCTGTATCAATCTGGAAACTAATCCCACTGCCCCGCTCTCTCCCCATAGTCCTGTATCAATCCCTAAACTAATCCCACTGCCCCGCTCTCTCCACATAGTCCTGTATCAAACCCCAAACTAATCCCACTGCACCGCTCTCTCCCCTTGGTCCTGTATCAAACCCCAAACTAATCCCACTGCCCCACTCTCTCCCCATAGTCCTGTATCAATCCCCAAACTAATCCCACTGCCCCGCTCTCTCCCCATAGTCCTGGATCAATCCCCAAACTAATCCCACTGCCCCGCTCTCTCCCCATAGTCCTGTATCAATCCCTAAACTAATCCCACTGCCCCGCTCTCTCCCCATAGTCCTGTATCAAACCCCAAACTAATCCCACTGCCCCGCTCTCTCCCCTTAGTCCTGTATCAAACCCCAAACTAATCCCACTGCCCCACTCTCTCACCATAGTCCTGTATCAATCTCCAAACTAATCCCACTGCCCCGCTCTCTCCCCATAGTCCTGTATCAATCTCCAAACTAATCCCACTGCCCCGATCTCTCCCCATAGTGCTGTATCCAACCCCAAACTAATCCCTCTGCCCCGCTCTCACCCCATAGTCCTTTATCAAACCCGAAACTAATCCGACTGCCCCGTTCTGTCCCCATTGTCCTGTATCAATCCCCAAACTAATCCCACTGCCCCGCTCTCTCCCCATAGCCCTGTATCAATCCCCAAACTAATCCCACTGCCCCGCCCTCTCCCCATCGTCCTGTATCAAACCCCAAACTAATCCCACTGCCCCGCTCTCTCCTCATAGTCCTGTATCAATCTCCAAACTAATCCCACTGCCCCGCTCTCTCCCCATAGTCCTATATCAATCCCCAAACTAATCCCACTGCCACGCTCTCTCGTCATAGTCCTGTATCAATCCCCAAACTAATCCCACTGCCCCTCTCTCTCCCCATAGCCCTGTATCAATCTCGAAACTAATTCCACTGCCCCGCTCTCTCCCCATAGCCCTGTATCAATCCCCAAAACTAATCCCACTGCCCCGCTCTCTCCCCATAGTCCTGTATCAATCCCCAAACTAATCCCACTGCCCCGCTCTCTCCCCATAGTCCTGTATCAATCCCCAAACTAATCTCACTGCCCCGCACTCTCCCCATAGCCCTGTATCAATCCCCAAACTAATCCCACTGCCCCGTTCTCTCCCCATAGTCCTGTATCAATCCTCAAACTAATCCCACTGCCCCGCTCTCTCCCCATAGCCCTGTATCAAACCCCAAACTAATCCCACTGCCCCGCTCTCTCCCCATAGTCCTGTATCAATCCACAAACTAATCCCACTGCCCAGCACTCTCCTCATAGTCCTGTATCAATCCCCAAACTGATCCCACTGGCCGCTCTCTCCCCATAGTGCTGTATCAAACCCCAAACTAATCCCTCTGCCCCGCTCTCTCCCCATAGTCCTGTATTAATCCCCAAACTAATCCCACTGCCCCGCTTTCTCCCCATAGCCCTGTATCAATCCCCAAACTAATCCCACTTCCCCACTCTCTCCCCATAGTACTGTATCAATCCCCAAACTAATCCCACTGCCCCGCTCTCTCCCCATAGCTCTGTATCAATCCCCAAACTAATCCCACTGCCCCGCTCTCTCCCCATAGCCCTGTATCAAACCCCAAACTAATCCCACTGCCCCGATCTCTCCCCATAGTGCTGTATCCAACCCCAAACTAATCCCTCTGCCCCGCTCTCACCCCATAGTCCTTTATCAAACCCGAAACTAATCCGACTGCCCCGTTCTGTCCCCATTGTCCTGTATCAATCCCCAAACTAATCCCACTGCCCCGCTCTCTCCCCATAGCCCTGTATCAATCCCCAAACTAATCCCACTGCCCCGCCCTCTCCCCATCGTCCTGTATCAAACCCCAAACTAATCCCACTGCCCCGCTCTCTCCTCATAGTCCTGTATCAATCTCCAAACTAATCCCACTGCCCCGCTCTCTCCCCATAGTCCTATATCAATCCCCAAACTAATCCCACTGCCACGCTCTCTCGTCATCGTCCTGTATCAATCCCCAAACTAATCCCACTGCCCCTCTCTCTCCCCATAGCCCTGTATCAATCTCGAAACTAATTCCACTGCCCCGCTCTCTCCCCATAGCCCTGTATCAATCCCCAAAACTAATCCCACTGCCCCGCTCTCTCCCCATAGTCCTGTATCAATCCCCAAACTAATCCCACTGCCCCGCTCTCTCCCCATAGTCCTGTATCAATCCCCAAACTAATCTCACTGCCCCGCACTCTCCCCATAGCCCTGTATCAATCCCCAAACTAATCCCACTGCCCCGTTCTCTCCCCATAGTCCTGTATCAATCCTCAAACTAATCCCACTGCCCCGCTCTCTCCCCATAGCCCTGTATCAAACCCCAAACTAATCCCACTGCCCCGCTCTCTCCCCATAGTCCTGTATCAATCCACAAACTAATCCCACTGCCCAGCACTCTCCTCATAGTCCTGTATCAATCCCCAAACTGATCCCACTGGCCGCTCTCTCCCCATAGTGCTGTATCAAACCCCAAACTAATCCCTCTGCCCCGCTCTCTCCCCATAGTCCTGTATTAATCCCCAAACTAATCCCACTGCCCCGCTTTCTCCCCATAGCCCTGTATCAACCCCCAAACTAATCCCACTGCCCCGCTCTCTCCCCATAGTACTGTATCAATCCCCAAACTAATCCCACTGCCCCGCTCTCTCCCCATAGCTCTGTATCAATCCCCAAACTAATCCCACTGCCCCGCTCTCTCCCCATAGCCCTGTATCAAACCCCAAACTAATCCCACTGCCCCGCTCTCTCCCCTTGGTTCTGTATCAAACCCCAAACTAATCCCACTGCCCTGCTCTCTCCCCATAGTCCTGTATCAATCCCCAAACTAATCCCACTGCCCCGCTCTCTCCTCATAGCCCTGTATCAATCCCCAAACTAATCCCACTGCCCCGCTCTCTCCCCATAGCCCTGTATCAATCCCCAAACTAATCCCACTGCCCCGCTCTCTCCCCATCGTCCTGTATCAAACCCCAAACTAATCCCTCTGCCCCGCTCTCTCCCCATAGTCCTGTATTAATCCCCAAACTAATCCCACTGCCCCGCTCTCTCCCCATAGCCCTGTATCAATCCCCAAACTAATCCCACTGCCCCGCTCTTTCCCCATAGTCCTGTATCAATCCCCAAACTAATCCCACTGCCCCGCTCTCTCTTCATAGTCCTGTATCAATCCCCAAACTAATCCCACTGCCCCGCACTCTCCCCGTAGTCCTGGATCAATCCCCAAACTAATCCCACAGACCCGCTCTCTCCCCATAGTCCTGTATCAATACCCAAACTAATCCCACGGCCCTGCTCTCTCCCCATGGTCCTGTATCAATCCCCAAACGAATCCCTATGCCCCGCTCTCTCCTCATAGTCCTGTATCAATCTCGAAACTAATCCCACTGCCCCGCTCTCTCCCCATAGTCCTGTATCAATCCCTAAACTAATCCCACTGCCCCGCTCTCTCCACATAGTCCTGTATCAAACCCCAAACTAATCCCACTGCCCCGCTCTCTCCCCTTGGTCCTGTATCAAACCCCAAACTAATCCCACTACCCCACTCTCTCCCCATAGTCCTATATCAATCCCCAAACTAATCCCACTGCCCCGCTCTCTCCCCATAGTCCTGGATCAATCCCCAAACTAATCCCACTGCCCCGCCCTCTCCCCATAGTCCTGTATCAATCCCTAAACTAATCCCACTGCCCCGCTCTCTCCCCATAGTCCTGTATCAAACCCCAAACTAATCCCACTGCCCCGCTCTCTCCCCTTAGTCCTGTATCAAACCCCAAACTAATCCCACTGCCCCACTCTCTCACCATAGTCCTGTATCAATCTCCAAACTAATCCCACTGCCCCGCTCTCTCCCCATAGTCCTGTATCAATCTCCAAACTAATCCCACTGCCCCGATCTCTCCCCATAGTGCTGTATCCAACCCCAAACTAATCCCTCTGCCCCGCTCTCACCCCATAGTCCTGTATCAAACCCGAAACTAATCCGACTGCCCCGTTCTGTCCCCATTGTCCTGTATCAATCCCCAAACTAATCCCACTGCCCCGCTCTCTCCCCATAGCCCTGTATCAATCCCCAAACTAATCCCACTGCCCCGCCCTCTCCCCATAGTCCTGTATCAAACCCCAAACTAATCCCACTGCCCCGCTCTCTCCTCATAGTCCTGTATCAATCTCCAAACTAATCCCACTGCCCCGCTCTCTCCCCATAGTCCTATATCAATCCCCAAACTAATCCCACTGCCACGCTCTCTCGTCATAGTCCTGTATCAATCCCCAAACTAATCCCACTGCCCCTCTCTCTCCCCATAGCCCTGTATCAATCTCGAAACTAATCCCACTGCCCCGCTCTCTCCCCATAGCCCTGTATCAATCCCCAAAACTAATCCCACTGCCCCGCTCTCTCCCCATAGTCCTGTATCAATCCCCAAACTTATCCCACTGCCCAGCTCACTACCCATAGCCCTGTATCAATCCCCAAACTAATCCCACTGCCCCGCTCTCTCCCCATAGTCCTGTATCAATCCCCAAAATAATGCCACTGCCCCGCACTCTCCCCATAGACCTGTATCAATCCCCAAAATAATCCCACTGCCCCGCTCTCTCCCCATAGTCCTGTATCAATCCCCAAACTAATCCCACTGCCCCGCTCTCTCCCCATAGCCCTGTATCAAACCCCAAACTAATCCCACTGCCCCGCTCTCTCCCCATAGTCCTGTATCAATCCACAAACTAATCCCACTGCCCCGCACTCTCCTCATAGTCCTGTATCAATCCCCAAACTGATCCCACTGGCCGCTCTCTCCCCATAGTGCTGTATCAAACCCCAAACTAATCCCTCTGCCCCGCTCTCTCCCCATAGTCCTGTATTAATCCCCAAACTAATCCCACTGCCCCGCTTTCTCCCCATAGCCCTGTATCAATCCCCAAACTAATCCCACTGCCCCGCTCTCTCCCCATAGTCCTGTATCAATCCCCAAACTAATCCCACTGCCCCGCTCTCTCCTCATTGTCCTGTATCAATCCTCAAACTAATCCCACTGCCCCGCTCTCTCCCCATAGTCCTGGATCAATCCCCAAACTAATCCCACTGCCTCGCTCTCTCCACATAGTCCTGTATCAATCCCCAAACTTATCCCACTGCCCCGCTCACTCCCCATAGCCCTGTATCAATCCCCAAACTAATCCCACTGCCCCGCTCTCTCCCCATAGTCCTGTATCAATCCCCAAACTAATCCCACTGCCCCGCACTCTCCCCATAGCCCAGTATCAATCCCCAAACTAATCCCACTGCCCCGCTCTCTCCCCATAGTCCTGTATCAATCCCCAAACTAATCCCACTGCCCCGCTCTCTCCCCATAGCCCTGTATCAAACCCCAAACTAATCCCACTGCCCCGCTCTCTCCCCCTGGTCCTGTATCAAACTCCAAACTAATCCCACTGCCCCACTCTCTCCCCATAGTCCTGTATCAACCTCCAAACTAATCCCACGGCCCTGCTCTCTCCCCATAGTCCTGTATCAATCCCCAAACTAATCCCACTGCCCCGCTCTCTCCCCATAGTCCTGTATCAATCCCCAAACTAATCCAACGGCCCTGCTCTCTCCCCATAGTCCTGTATCAATCCCTAAACTAATCCCACTGCCCCGCTCTCTCCTCTTAGTCCTGTATTAATCCCCAAACTAATCCCACTGCCACGCTCTCTCCCCATAGTCCTGGATCAATCCCCAAACTAATCCCACTGCCCCGCTCTCTCCCCATAGTCCTGTATCAATCCCCAAACTTATCCCACTGCCCCGCTCACTCCCCATAGCCCTGTATCAATCCCCAAACGAATCCCACTGCCCCGCTCTCTCCCCATAGTCCTGTATCAATCCCCAAACTAATCCCACTGCCCCGCTCACTCCCCATAGTCCTGTATCAATCCCCAAACTTATCCCACTGCCCCGCTCACTCCCCATATCCCTGTATCAATCCCCAAACTAATCCCACTGCCCCGCTCTCTCCCCATCGTCCTGTATCAATCCCCAAACTAATTCCACTGCCCCGCACTCTCCCCACAGCCCTTTATCAATCCCCAAACTAATCCCACTGCCCCGCTCTCTCCCCATCGTCCTGTATCAATCCCCAAACTAATTCCACTGCCTCGCTCTCTCCACATAGTCCTGTATCAATCCCCAAACTTATCCCACTGCCCCGCTCACTCCCCATAGCCCTGTATCAATCCCCAAACTAATCCCACTGCCCCGCTCTCTCCCCATAGTCCTGTATCAATCCCCAAACTAATCCCACTGCCCCGCACTCTCCCCATAGCCCAGTATCAATCCCCAAACTAATCCCACTGCCCCGCTCTCTCCCCATAGTCCTGTATCAATCCCCAAACTAATCCCACTGCCCCGCTCTCTCCCCATAGCCCTGTATCAAACCCCAAACTAATCCCACTGCCCCGCTCTCTCCCCCTGGTCCTGTATCAAACTCCAAACTAATCCCACTGCCCCACTCTCTCCCCATAGTCCTGTATCAACCTCCAAACTAATCCCACGGCCCTGCTCTCTCCCCATAGTCCTGTATCAATCCCCAAACTAATCCCACTGCCCCGCTCTCTCCCCATAGTCCTGTATCAATCCCCAAACTAATCCAACGGCCCTGCTCTCTCCCCATAGTCCTGTATCAATCCCTAAACTAATCCCACTGCCCCGCTCTCTCCTCTTAGTCCTGTATTAATCCCCAAACTAATCCCACTGCCACGCTCTCTCCCCATAGTCCTGGATCAATCCCCAAACTAATCCCACTGCCCCGCTCTCTCCCCATAGTCCTGTATCAATCCCCAAACTTATCCCACTGCCCCGCTCACTCCCCATAGCCCTGTATCAATCCCCAAACGAATCCCACTGCCCCGCTCTCTCCCCATAGTCCTGTATCAATCCCCAAACTAATCCCACTGCCCCGCTCACTCCCCATAGTCCTGTATCAATCCCCAAACTTATCCCACTGCCCCGCTCACTCCCCATATCCCTGTATCAATCCCCAAACTAATCCCACTGCCCCGCTCTCTCCCCATCGTCCTGTATCAATCCCCAAACTAATTCCACTGCCCCGCACTCTCCCCACAGCCCTTTATCAATCCCCAAACTAATCCCACTGCCCCGCTCTCTCCCCATAGTCCTGTATCAATCGCCAAACTAATCCCACTGCCCCGCTCTCCCCATAGCCCTGTATCAAACCCCAAACTAATCCCACTGCCCCGCTCTCTCCCCTTGGTTCTGTATCAAACCCTAAAACTAATCCCACTGCCCTGCTCTCTCCCCATAGTCCTGTATCAATCCCCAAACTAATCCCACTGCCCCGCTCTCTCCTCATAGCCCTGTATCAATCCCCAAACTAATCCCACTGCCCCGCTCTCTCCCCATAGCCCTGTATCAATCCCCAAACTAATCCCACTGCCCCGCTCTCTCCCCATCGTCCTGTATCAAACCCCAAACTAATCCCTCTGCCCCGCTCTCTCCCCATAGTCCTGTATTAATACCCAAACTAATCCCACTGCCCCGCTCTCTCCCCATAGCCCTGTATCAATCTCCAAACTAATCCCACTGCCCCGCTCTTTCCCCATAGTCCTGTATCAATCCCCAAACTAATCCCACTGCCCCGCTCTCTCTTCATAGTCCTGTATCAATCCCCAAACTAATCCCACTGCCCCGCACTCTCCCCGTAGTCCTGGATCAATCCCCAAACTAATCCCACTGACCCGCTCACTCCCCATAGTCCTGTATCAATCCCCAAACTAATCCCACGGCCCTGCTCTCTCCCCATGGTCCTGTATCAATCCCCAAACGAATCCGTATGCCCCGCTCTCTCCTCATAGTCCTGTATCAATCTCGAAACTAATTCCACTGCCCCGCTCTCTCCCCATAGTCCTGTATCAATCCCTAAACTAATCCCACTGCCCCGCTCTCTCCACATAGTCCTGTATCAAACCCCAAACTAATCCCACTGCCCCGCTCTCTCCCCTTGGTCCTGTGTCAAACCCCAAACTAATCCCACTGCCCCACTCTCTCCCCATAGTCCTGTATCAATCCCCAAACTAATCCCACTGCCCCGCTCTCTCCCCATAGTCCTGGATCAATCCCCAAACTAATCCCACTGCCCCGCTCTCTCCCCATAGTCCTGTATCAATCCCTAAACTAATCCCACTGCCCCGCTCTCTCCCCATAGTCCTGTATCAAACCCCAAACTAATCCCACTGCCCCGCTCTCTCCCCTTAGTCCTGTATCAAACCCCAAACTAATCCCACTGCCCCACTCTCTCACCATAGTCCTGTATCAATCTCCAAACTAATCCCACTGCCCCGCTCTCTCCCCATAGTCCTGTATCAATCTCCAAACTAATCCCACTGCCCCGATCTCTCCCCATAGTGCTGTATCCTACCCCAAACTAATCCCTCTGCCCCGCTCTCACCCCATAGTCCTTTATCAAACCCGAAACTAATCCGACTGCCCCGTTCTGTCCCCATCGTCCTGTATCAATCCCCAAACTAATCCCACTGCCCCGCTCTCTCCCCATAGCCCTGTATCAAACCCAAACTAATCCCACTGCCCCGCCCTCTCCCCATCGTCCTGTATCAAACCCCAAACTAATCCCACTGCCCCGCTCTCTCCTCATAGTCCTGTATCAATCTCCAAACTAATCCCACTGCCCCGCTCTCTCCCCATAGTCCTATATCAATCCCCAAACTAATCCCACTGCCACGCTCTCTCGTCATAGTCCTGTATCAATCCCCAAACTAATCCCACTGCCCCTCTCTCTCCCCATAGCCCTGTATCAATCTCGAAACTAATCCCACTGCCCCGCTCTCTCCCCATAGCCCTGTATCAATCCCCAAAACTAATCCCACTGCCCCGCTCTCTCCCCATAGTCCTGTATCAATCCCCAAACTAATCCCACTGCCCCGCTCTCTCCCCATAGTCCTGTATCAATCCCCAAACTAATCCCACTGCCCCGCACTCTCCCCATAGCCCTGTATCAATCCCCAAACTAATCCCACTGCCCCGCTCTCTCCCCATAGTCCTGTATCAATCCCCAAACTAATCCCACTGCCCCGCTCTCTCCCCATAGCCCTGTATCAAACCCCAAACTAATCCCACTGCCCCGCTCTCTCCATATAGTCCTGTATCAATCCACAAACGAATCCCACTGCCCCGCACTCTCCTCATAGTCCTGTATCAATCCCCAAACTGATCCCACTGGCCGCTCTCTCCCCATAGTGCTGTATCAAACCCCAAACTAATCCCTCTGCCCCGCTCTCTCCCCATAGCTCTGTATCAATCCCCAAACTAATCCCACTGCCCCGCTCTCTCCCCATTGCCCTGTATCAAACCCCAAACTAATCCCACTGCCCCGCTCTCTCCCCTTGGTTCTGTATCAATCCCCAAACTAATCCCACTGCCCTGCTCTCTCCCCATAGTCCTGTATCAATCCCCAAACTAATCCCACTGCCCCGCTCTCTCCCCATAGTCCTGTATCAATCCCTAAACTAATCCCACTGCCCCGCTCTCTCCACATAGTCCTGTATCAAACCCCAAACTAATCCCACTGCCCCGCTCTCTCCCCTTGGTCCTGTATCAAACCCCAAACTAATCCCACTACCCCACTCTCTCCCCATAGTCCTATATCAATCCCCAAACTAATCCCACTGCCCCGCTCTCTCCCCATAGTCCTGGATCAATCCCCAAACTAATCCCACTGCCCCGCCCTCTCCCTATAGTCCTGTATCAATCCCTAAACTAATCCCACTGCCCCGCTCTCTCCCCATAGTCCTGTATCAAACCCCAAACTAATCCCACTGCCCCGCTCTCTCCCCTTAGTCCTGTATCAAACCCCAAACTAATCCCACTGCCCCACTCTCTCACCATAGTCCTGTATCAATCTCCAAACTAATCCCACTGCCCCGCTCTCTCCCGATAGTCCTGTATCAATCTCCAAACTAATCCCACTGCCCCGATCTCTCCCCATAGTGCTGTATCCAACCCCAAACTAATCCCTCTGCCCCGCTCTCACCCCATAGTCCTGTATCAAACCCGAAACTAATCCGACTGCCCCGTTCTGTCCCCATTGTCCTGTATCAATCCCCAAACTAATCCCACTGCCCCGCTCTCTCCCCATAGCCCTGTATCAATCCCCAAACTAATCCCACTGCCCCGCCCTCTCCCCATAGTCCTGTATCAAACCCCAAACTAATCCCACTGCCCCGCTCTCTCCTCATAGTCCTGTATCAATCTCCAAACTAATCCCACTGCCCCGCTCTCTCCCCATAGTCCTATATCAATCCCCAAACTAATCCCACTGCCACGCTCTCTCGTCATAGTCCTGTATCAATCCCCAAACTAATCCCACTGCCCCTCTCTCTCCCCATAGCCCTGTATCAATCTCGAAACTAATCCCACTGCCCCGCTCTCTCCCCATAGCCCTGTATCAATCCCCAAAACTAATCCCACTGCCCCGCTCTCTCCCCATAGTCCTGTATCAATCCCCAAACTTATCCCACTGCCCAGCTCACTACCCATAGCCCTGTATCAATCCCCAAACTAATCCCACTGCCCCGCTCTCTCCCCATAGTCCTGTATCAATCCCCAAAATAATGCCACTGCCCCGCACTCTCCCCATAGACCTGTATCAATCCCCAAAATAATCCCACTGCCCCGCTCTCTCCCCATAGTCCTGTATCAATCCCCAAACTAATCCCACTGCCCCGCTCTCTCCCCATAGCCCTGTATCAAACCCCAAACTAATCCCACTGCCCCGCTCTCTCCCCATAGTCCTGTATCAATCCACAAACTAATCCCACTGCCCCGCACTCTCCTCATAGTCCTGTATCAATCCCCAAACTGATCCCACTGGCCGCTCTCTCCCCATAGTGCTGTATCAAACCCCAAACTAATCCCTCTGCCCCGCTCTCTCCCCATAGTCCTGTATTAATCCCCAAACTAATCCCACTGCCCCGCTTTCTCCCCATAGCCCTGTATCAATCCCCAAACTAATCCCACTGCCCCGCTCTCTCCCCATAGTCCTGTATCAATCCCCAAACTAATCCCACTGCCCCGCTCTCTCCTCATTGTCCTGTATCAATCCTCAAACTAATCCCACTGCCCCGCTCTCTCCCCATAGTCCTGGATCAATCCCCAAACTAATCCCACTGCCTCGCTCTCTCCACATAGTCCTGTATCAATCCCCAAACTTATCCCACTGCCCCGCTCACTCCCCATAGCCCTGTATCAATCCCCAAACTAATCCCACTGCCCCGCTCTCTCCCCATAGTCCTGTATCAATCCCCAAACTAATCCCACTGCCCCGCACTCTCCCCATAGCCCAGTATCAATCCCCAAACTAATCCCACTGCCCCGCTCTCTCCCCATAGTCCTGTATCAATCCCCAAACTAATCCCACTGCCCCGCTCTCTCCCCATAGCCCTGTATCAAACCCCAAACTAATCCCACTGCCCCGCTCTCTCCCCCTGGTCCTGTATCAAACTCCAAACTAATCCCACTGCCCCACTCTCTCCCCATAGTCCTGTATCAACCTCCAAACTAATCCCACGGCCCTGCTCTCTCCCCATAGTCCTGTATCAATCCCCAAACTAATCCCACTGCCCCGCTCTCTCCCCATAGTCCTGTATCAATCCCCAAACTAATCCAACGGCCCTGCTCTCTCCCCATAGTCCTGTATCAATCCCTAAACTAATCCCACTGCCCCGCTCTCTCCTCTTAGTCCTGTATTAATCCCCAAACTAATCCCACTGCCACGCTCTCTCCCCATAGTCCTGGATCAATCCCCAAACTAATCCCACTGCCCCGCTCTCTCCCCATAGTCCTGTATCAATCCCCAAACTTATCCCACTGCCCCGCTCACTCCCCATAGCCCTGTATCAATCCCCAAACGAATCCCACTGCCCCGCTCTCTCCCCATAGTCCTGTATCAATCCCCAAACTAATCCCACTGCCCCGCTCACTCCCCATAGTCCTGTATCAATCCCCAAACTTATCCCACTGCCCCGCTCACTCCCCATATCCCTGTATCAATCCCCAAACTAATCCCACTGCCCCGCTCTCTCCCCATCGTCCTGTATCAATCCCCAAACTAATTCCACTGCCCCGCACTCTCCCCACAGCCCTTTATCAATCCCCAAACTAATCCCACTGCCCCGCTCTCTCCCCATCGTCCTGTATCAATCCCCAAACTAATTCCACTGCCTCGCTCTCTCCACATAGTCCGGTATCAATCCCCAAACTTATCCCACTGCCCCGCTCACTCCCCATAGCCCTGTATCAATCCCCAAACTAATCCCACTGCCCCGCTCTCTCCCCATAGTCCTGTATCAATCCCCAAACTAATCCCACTGCCCCGCACTCTCCCCATAGCCCAGTATCAATCCCCAAACTAATCCCACTGCCCCGCTCTCTCCCCATAGTCCTGTATCAATCCCCAAACTAATCCCACTGCCCCGCTCTCTCCCCATAGCCCTGTATCAAACCCCAAACTAATCCCACTGCCCCGCTCTCTCCCCCTGGTCCTGTATCAAACTCCAAACTAATCCCACTGCCCCACTCTCTCCCCATAGTCCTGTATCAACCTCCAAACTAATCCCACGGCCCTGCTCTCTCCCCATAGTCCTGTATCAATCCCCAAACTAATCCCACTGCCCCGCTCTCTCCCCATAGTCCTGTATCAATCCCCAAACTAATCCAACGGCCCTGCTCTCTCCCCATAGTCCTGTATCAATCCCTAAACTAATCCCACTGCCCCGCTCTCTCCTCTTAGTCCTGTATTAATCCCCAAACTAATCCCACTGCCACGCTCTCTCCCCATAGTCCTGGATCAATCCCCAAACTAATCCCACTGCCCCGCTCTCTCCCCATAGTCCTGTATCAATCCCCAAACTTATCCCACTGCCCCGCTCACTCCCCATAGCCCTGTATCAATCCCCAAACGAATCCCACTGCCCCGCTCTCTCCCCATAGTCCTGTATCAATCCCCAAACTAATCCCACTGCCCCGCTCACTCCCCATAGTCCTGTATCAATCCCCAAACTTATCCCACTGCCCCGCTCACTCCCCATATCCCTGTATCAATCCCCAAACTAATCCCACTGCCCCGCTCTCTCCCCATCGTCCTGTATCAATCCCCAAACTAATTCCACTGCCCCGCACTCTCCCCACAGCCCTTTATCAATCCCCAAACTAATCCCACTGCCCCGCTCTCTCCCCATAGTCCTGTATCAATCGCCAAACTAATCCCACTGCCCCGCTCTCCCCATAGCCCTGTATCAAACCCCAAACTAATCCCACTGCCCCGCTCTCTCCCCTTGGTTCTGTATCAAACCCTAAAACTAATCCCACTGCCCTGCTCTCTCCCCATAGTCCTGTATCAATCCCCAAACTAATCCCACTGCCCCGCTCTCTCCTCATAGCCCTGTATCAATCCCCAAACTAATCCCACTGCCCCGCTCTCTCCCCATAGCCCTGTATCAATCCCCAAACTAATCCCACTGCCCCGCTCTCTCCCCATCGTCCTGTATCAAACCCCAAACTAATCCCTCTGCCCCGCTCTCTCCCCATAGTCCTGTATTAATACCCAAACTAATCCCACTGCCCCGCTCTCTCCCCATAGCCCTGTATCAATCTCCAAACTAATCCCACTGCCCCGCTCTTTCCCCATAGTCCTGTATCAATCCCCAAACTAATCCCACTGCCCCGCTCTCTCTTCATAGTCCTGTATCAATCCCCAAACTAATCCCACTGCCCCGCACTCTCCCCGTAGTCCTGGATCAATCCCCAAACTAATCCCACTGACCCGCTCACTCCCCATAGTCCTGTATCAATCCCCAAACTAATCCCACGGCCCTGCTCTCTCCCCATGGTCCTGTATCAATCCCCAAACGAATCCGTATGCCCCGCTCTCTCCTCATAGTCCTGTATCAATCTCGAAACTAATTCCACTGCCCCGCTCTCTCCCCATAGTCCTGTATCAATCCCTAAACTAATCCCACTGCCCCGCTCTCTCCACATAGTCCTGTATCAAACCCCAAACTAATCCCACTGCCCCGCTCTCTCCCCTTGGTCCTGTGTCAAACCCCAAACTAATCCCACTGCCCCACTCTCTCCCCATAGTCCTGTATCAATCCCCAAACTAATCCCACTGCCCCGCTCTCTCCCCATAGTCCTGGATCAATCCCCAAACTAATCCCACTGCCCCGCTCTCTCCCCATAGTCCTGTATCAATCCCTAAACTAATCCCACTGCCCCGCTCTCTCCCCATAGTCCTGTATCAAACCCCAAACTAATCCCACTGCCCCGCTCTCTCCCCTTAGTCCTGTATCAAACCCCAAACTAATCCCACTGCCCCACTCTCTCACCATAGTCCTGTATCAATCTCCAAACTAATCCCACTGCCCCGCTCTCTCCCCATAGTCCTGTATCAATCTCCAAACTAATCCCACTGCCCCGATCTCTCCCCATAGTGCTGTATCCTACCCCAAACTAATCCCTCTGCCCCGCTCTCACCCCATAGTCCTTTATCAAACCCGAAACTAATCCGACTGCCCCGTTCTGTCCCCATCGTCCTGTATCAATCCCCAAACTAATCCCACTGCCCCGCTCTCTCCCCATAGCCCTGTATCAAACCCAAACTAATCCCACTGCCCCGCCCTCTCCCCATCGTCCTGTATCAAACCCCAAACTAATCCCACTGCCCCGCTCTCTCCTCATAGTCCTGTATCAATCTCCAAACTAATCCCACTGCCCCGCTCTCTCCCCATAGTCCTATATCAATCCCCAAACTAATCCCACTGCCACGCTCTCTCGTCATAGTCCTGTATCAATCCCCAAACTAATCCCACTGCCCCTCTCTCTCCCCATAGCCCTGTATCAATCTCGAAACTAATCCCACTGCCCCGCTCTCTCCCCATAGCCCTGTATCAATCCCCAAAACTAATCCCACTGCCCCGCTCTCTCCCCATAGTCCTGTATCAATCCCCAAACTAATCCCACTGCCCCGCTCTCTCCCCATAGTCCTGTATCAATCCCCAAACGAATCCCACTGCCCCGCACTCTCCCCATAGCCCTGTATCAATCCCCAAACTAATCCCACTGCCCCGCTCTCTCCCCATAGTCCTGTATCAATCCCCAAACTAATCCCACTGCCCCGCTCTCTCCCCATAGCCCTGTATCAAACCCCAAACTAATCCCACTGCCCCGCTCTCTCCATATAGTCCTGTATCAATCCACAAACGAATCCCACTGCCCCGCACTCTCCTCATAGTCCTGTATCAATCCCCAAACTGATCCCACTGGCCGCTCTCTCCCCATAGTGCTGTATCAAACCCCAAACTAATCCCTCTGCCCCGCTCTCTCCCCATAGCTCTGTATCAATCCCCAAACTAATCCCACTGCCCCGCTCTCTCCCCATTGCCCTGTATCAAACCCCAAACTAATCCCACTGCCCCGCTCTCTCCCCTTGGTTCTGTATCAATCCCCAAACTAATCCCACTGCCCCGCTCTCTCCCCATAGTCCTGTATCAATCCCCAAACTAATCCCACTGCCCCGCTCTCTCCCCATAGCCCTGTATCAAACCCCAAACTAATCCCACTGCCCCGCTCTCTCCCCCTGGTCCTGTATCAAACTCCAAACTAATCCCACTGCCCCACTCTCTCCCCATAGTCCTGTATCAACCTCCAAACTAATCCCACGGCCCTGCTCTCTCCCCATAGTCCTGTATCAATCCCCAAACTAATCCCACTGCCCCGCTCTCTCCCCATAGTCCTGTATCAATCCCCAAACTAATCCAACGGCCCTGCTCTCTCCCCATAGTCCTGTATCAATCCCTAAACTAATCCCACTGCCCCGCTCTCTCCTCTTAGTCCTGTATTAATCCCCAAACTAATCCCACTGCCACGCTCTCTCCCCATAGTCCTGGATCAATCCCCAAACTAATCCCACTGCCCCGCTCTCTCCCCATAGTCCTGTATCAATCCCCAAACTTATCCCACTGCCCCGCTCACTCCCCATAGCCCTGTATCAATCCCCAAACGAATCCCACTGCCCCGCTCTCTCCCCATAGTCCTGTATCAATCCCCAAACTAATCCCACTGCCCCGCTCACTCCCCATAGTCCTGTATCAATCCCCAAACTTATCCCACTGCCCCGCTCACTCCCCATATCCCTGTATCAATCCCCAAACTAATCCCACTGCCCCGCTCTCTCCCCATCGTCCTGTATCAATCCCCAAACTAATTCCACTGCCCCGCACTCTCCCCACAGCCCTTTATCAATCCCCAAACTAATCCCACTGCCCCGCTCTCTCCCCATAGTCCTGTATCAATCGCCAAACTAATCCCACTGCCCCGCTCTCCCCATAGCCCTGTATCAAACCCCAAACTAATCCCACTGCCCCGCTCTCTCCCCTTGGTTCTGTATCAAACCCTAAAACTAATCCCACTGCCCTGCTCTCTCCCCATAGTCCTGTATCAATCCCCAAACTAATCCCACTGCCCCGCTCTCTCCTCATAGCCCTGTATCAATCCCCAAACTAATCCCACTGCCCCGCTCTCTCCCCATAGCCCTGTATCAATCCCCAAACTAATCCCACTGCCCCGCTCTCTCCCCATCGTCCTGTATCAAACCCCAAACTAATCCCTCTGCCCCGCTCTCTCCCCATAGTCCTGTATTAATACCCAAACTAATCCCACTGCCCCGCTCTCTCCCCATAGCCCTGTATCAATCTCCAAACTAATCCCACTGCCCCGCTCTTTCCCCATAGTCCTGTATCAATCCCCAAACTAATCCCACTGCCCCGCTCTCTCTTCATAGTCCTGTATCAATCCCCAAACTAATCCCACTGCCCCGCACTCTCCCCGTAGTCCTGGATCAATCCCCAAACTAATCCCACTGACCCGCTCACTCCCCATAGTCCTGTATCAATCCCCAAACTAATCCCACGGCCCTGCTCTCTCCCCATGGTCCTGTATCAATCCCCAAACGAATCCGTATGCCCCGCTCTCTCCTCATAGTCCTGTATCAATCTCGAAACTAATTCCACTGCCCCGCTCTCTCCCCATAGTCCTGTATCAATCCCTAAACTAATCCCACTGCCCCGCTCTCTCCACATAGTCCTGTATCAAACCCCAAACTAATCCCACTGCCCCGCTCTCTCCCCTTGGTCCTGTGTCAAACCCCAAACTAATCCCACTGCCCCACTCTCTCCCCATAGTCCTGTATCAATCCCCAAACTAATCCCACTGCCCCGCTCTCTCCCCATAGTCCTGGATCAATCCCCAAACTAATCCCACTGCCCCGCTCTCTCCCCATAGTCCTGTATCAATCCCTAAACTAATCCCACTGCCCCGCTCTCTCCCCATAGTCCTGTATCAAACCCCAAACTAATCCCACTGCCCCGCTCTCTCCCCTTAGTCCTGTATCAAACCCCAAACTAATCCCACTGCCCCACTCTCTCACCATAGTCCTGTATCAATCTCCAAACTAATCCCACTGCCCCGCTCTCTCCCCATAGTCCTGTATCAATCTCCAAACTAATCCCACTGCCCCGATCTCTCCCCATAGTGCTGTATCCTACCCCAAACTAATCCCTCTGCCCCGCTCTCACCCCATAGTCCTTTATCAAACCCGAAACTAATCCGACTGCCCCGTTCTGTCCCCATCGTCCTGTATCAATCCCCAAACTAATCCCACTGCCCCGCTCTCTCCCCATAGCCCTGTATCAAACCCAAACTAATCCCACTGCCCCGCCCTCTCCCCATCGTCCTGTATCAAACCCCAAACTAATCCCACTGCCCCGCTCTCTCCTCATAGTCCTGTATCAATCTCCAAACTAATCCCACTGCCCCGCTCTCTCCCCATAGTCCTATATCAATCCCCAAACTAATCCCACTGCCACGCTCTCTCGTCATAGTCCTGTATCAATCCCCAAACTAATCCCACTGCCCCTCTCTCTCCCCATAGCCCTGTATCAATCTCGAAACTAATCCCACTGCCCCGCTCTCTCCCCATAGCCCTGTATCAATCCCCAAAACTAATCCCACTGCCCCGCTCTCTCCCCATAGTCCTGTATCAATCCCCAAACTAATCCCACTGCCCCGCTCTCTCCCCATAGTCCTGTATCAATCCCCAAACTAATCCCACTGCCCCGCACTCTCCCCATAGCCCTGTATCAATCCCCAAACTAATCCCACTGCCCCGCTCTCTCCCCATAGTCCTGTATCAATCCCCAAACTAATCCCACTGCCCCGCTCTCTCCCCATAGCCCTGTATCAAACCCCAAACTAATCCCACTGCCCCGCTCTCTCCATATAGTCCTGTATCAATCCACAAACGAATCCCACTGCCCCGCACTCTCCTCATAGTCCTGTATCAATCCCCAAACTGATCCCACTGGCCGCTCTCTCCCCATAGTGCTGTATCAAACCCCAAACTAATCCCTCTGCCCCGCTCTCTCCCCATAGCTCTGTATCAATCCCCAAACTAATCCCACTGCCCCGCTCTCTCCCCATTGCCCTGTATCAAACCCCAAACTAATCCCACTGCCCCGCTCTCTCCCCTTGGTTCTGTATCAATCCCCAAACTAATCCCACTGCCCTGCTCTCTCCCCATAGTCCTGTATCAATCCCCAAACTAATCCCACTGCCCCGCTCTCTCCTCATAGCCCTGTATCAATCCCCAAACTAATCCCACTGCCCCGCTCTCTCCCCATAGCCCTGTATCAATCCCCAAACTAATCCCACTGCCCCGTTCTCTCCCCATCGTCCTGTATCAAACCCCAAACTAATCCCTCTGCCCCGCTCTCTCCCCATAGTCCTGTATTAATCCCCAAACTAATCCCACTGCCCCGCTCTCTCCCCATAGCCCTGTATCAATCCCCAAACTAATCCCACTGCCCCGCTCTTTCCCCATAGTCCTGTATCAATCCCCAAACTAATCCCACTGCCCCGCTCTCTCTTCATAGTCCTGTATCAATCCCCAAACTAATCCCACTGCCCCGCACTCTCCCCGTAGTCCTGGATCAATCCCCAAACTAATCCCACTGACCCGCTCTCTCCCCATAGTCCTGTATCAATCCCCAAACTAATCCCACGGCCCTGCTCTCTCCCCATGGTCCTGTATCAATCCCCAAACGAATCCCTATGCCCCGCTCTCTCCTCATAGTCCTGTATCAATCTCGAAACTAATCCCACTGCCCCGCTCTCTCCCCATAGTCCTGTATCAATCCCTAAACTAATCCCACTGCCCCGCTCTCTCCACATAGTCCTGTATCAAACCCCAAACTAATCCCACTGCCCCGCTCTCTCCCCTTGGTCCTGTATCAAACCCCAAACTAATCCCACTGCCCCACTCTCTCCCCATAGTCCTGTATCAATCCCCAAACTAATCCCACTGCCCCGCTCTCTCCCCATAGTCCTGGATCAATCCACAAACTAATCCCACTGCCCCGCTCTCTCCCCATAGTCCTGTATCAATCCCTAAACTAATCCCACTGCCCCGCTCTCTCCCCATAGTCCTGTATCAAACCCCAAACTAATCCCACTGCCCCGCTCTCTCCCCTTAGTCCTGTATCAAACCCCAAACTAATCCCACTGCCCCACTCTCTCACCATAGTCCTGTATCAATCTCCAAACTAATCCCACTGCCCCGCTCTCTCCCCATAGTCCTGTATCAATCTCCAAACTAATCCCACTGCCCCGATCTCTCCCCATAGTGCTGTATCCAACCCCAAACTAATCCCTCTGCCCCGCTCTCACCCCATAGTCCTGTATCAAACCCGAAACTAATCCGACTGCCCCGTTCTGTCCCCATTGTCCTGTATCAATCCCCAAACTAATCCCACTGCCCCGCTCTCTCCCCATAGCCCTGTATCAATCTCCAAACTAATCCCACTGCCCCGCTCTCTCCCCATAGTCCTATATCAATCCCCAAACTAATCCCACTGCCACGCTCTCTCGTCATAGTCCTGTATCAATCCCCAAACTAATCCCACTGCCCCTCTCTCTCCCCATAGCCCTGTATCAATCTCGAAACTAATCCCACTGCCCCGCTCTCTCCCCATAGCCCTGTATCAATCCCCAAAACTAATCCCACTGCCCCGCTCTCTCCCCATAGTCCTGTATCAATCCCCAAACATATCCCACTGCCCAGCTCACTACCCATAGCCCTGTATCAATCCCCAAACTAATCCCACTGCCCCGCTCTCTCCCCATAGTCCTGTATCAATCCCCATACTAATCCCACTGCCCCGCACTCTCCCCATAGCCCTGTATCAATCCCCAAACTAATCCCACTGCCCCGCTCTCTCCCCATAGTCCTGTATCAATCCCCAAACTAATCCCACTGCCCCGCTCTCTCCCCATAGCCCTGTATCAAACCCCAAACTAATCCCACTGCCCCGCTCTCTCCCCATAGTCCTGTATCAATCCACAAACTAATCCCACTGCCCCGCACTCTCCTCATAGTCCTGTATCAATCCCCAAACTGATCCCACTGGCCGCTCTCTCCCCATAGTGCTGTATCAAACCGCAAACTAATCCCTCTGCCCCGCTCTCTCCCCATAGTCCTGTATTAATCCTCAAACTAATCCCACTGCCCCGCTTTCTCCCCATAGCCCTGTATCAATCCCCAAACTAATCCCACTGCCCCGCTCTCTCCCCATAGTCCTGTACCAATCCTCAAAATAATCCCACTGCCCCGCTCTCTCCCCATAGTCCTGGATCAATCCCCAAACTAATCCCACTGCCTCGCTCTCTCCACATAGTCCTGTATCAATGCCCAAACTAATCCCACTGTCCCGCTCTCTCCCCATAGTCCTGTATCAATCCCCAAACTTATCCCACTGCCCCGCTCACTCCCCATAGCCCTGTATCAATCCCCAAACTAATCCCACTGCCCCACTCTCTCCCCATAGTCCTGTATCAATCCCCAAACTAATCCCACTGCCCCGCACTCTCCCCATAGCCCAGTATCAATCCCCAAACTAATCCCACTGCCCCGCTCTCTCCCCATAGTCCTGTATCAATCCCCAAACTAATCCCACTGCCCCGCTCTCTCCCCATAGTCCTGTATCAATCTCCAAACTAATCCCACGGCCCTGCTCTCTCCCCATAGTCCTGTATCAATCCCCAAACTAATCCCACTGCCCCGCTCTCTCCCCATAGTCCTGTATCAATCCCCAAACTAATCCAACGACCCTGCTCTCTCCCCATAGTCCTGTATCAATCCCTAAACTAATCCCACTGTCACGCCCTCTCCCCATAGTTCTGTATCAAACCCCAAACTAATCCCACTGCCCCGCTCTCTCCCCTTGGTCCTGTATCAAACCCCAAACTAATCCCACTGCCCCACTCTCTCCCCATAGTCCTGTATCAATCTCCAAACTAATCCCACTGCCCCGCTCTATCCCCATAGTTCTGTATCAATCCCTAAACTAATCCCACTGTCCCGCTCTCTCCCCATAATCCTGTATCAAACCCCAAACTAATCCCACTGCCCAACTCTCTCCCCATAGACCTGTATCAATCTCCAAACTAATCCCACTGCCCCGCTCTCTCCCCATAGTCCTGTATCAATCTCCAAACGAATCCCACTGCCCCGAGCTCTCCCCATGGTGCTGTATCAAACCCTAAACTAATCGCTCTGCCCCGCTCTCTCCCCATAGTCCTGTATTAATCCCCAAACTAATCCCACTGCCCCGCTCTCTCCCCTTAGCCCTGTATCAATCCCCAAACTAATCCCACTGCCCGCTCTCTCCCCATAGTCCTGTATCAATCCCCAAACCAATCCCACTGCCCCGCTCTCTCCTCATAGTCCTGTATCAATCCCCAAACTAATTGCACTGCCGCGCTCTCTCCCCATAGTCCTGGATCAATCCCCAAACTAATCCCACTGCCGCGCTCTCTCCCCATAGTCCTGTATCAATCCCCAAACTTATCCCACTGCCCCGCTCACTCCCCATAGCCCTGTATCAATCCCCAAACTAATCCGACTTCCCCGCTCTCTCCCCATAGTCCTGTATCAATCCCCAAACTAATCCCACTGCCCCGCTCTCTCCCCATAGTCCTGTATCAATCCCCAAACTTATCCCACTGCCCCGCTCACTCCCCATAGCCCTGTATCAATCCCCAAACTAATCCCACTGCCCCGCTCTCTCCCCATAGTCCTGTATCAATCCCCAAACTAATTCCACTGCCCCGCACTCTCCTCATAGCCCTTTATCAATCCCCAAACTAATCCCACTGCCCCGCTCTCTCCCCATAGTCCTGTATCAATCCCCAAACTAATCCCACTGCCCCGCTCTCTCCCCATAGCCCTGTATCAAACCCCAAACTAATCCCACTGCCCCGCTCTCTCCCCTCGGTTCTGTATCAAACCCCAAACTAATCCCACTGCCCTGCGCTCTCCCCATAGTCCTGTATCAATCCCCAAACTAATCCCACTGCCCCGCTCTCTCCTCATAGCCCTGTATCAATCCCCAAACTAATGCCACTGCCCCGCTCTCTCCCCATAGCCCTGTATCAATCCCCAAACTAATCCCACTGCCCCGCTCTCTCCCCTTAGTCCTGTATCAAACCCCAAACTAATCCCACTGCCCCACTCTCTCACCATAGTCCTGTATCAATCTCCAAACTAATCCCACTGCCCCGCTCTCTCCCCATAGTCCTGTATCAATCTCCAAACTAATCCCACTGCCCCGATCTCTCCCCATAGTGCTGTATCCAACCCCAAACTAATCCCTCTGCCCCGCTCTCACCCCATAGTCCTGTATCAAACCCGAAACTAATCCGACTGCCCCGTTCTGTCCCCATTGTCCTGTATCAATCCCCAAACTAATCCCACTGCCCCGCTCTCTCCCCATAGCCCTGTATCAATCTCCAAACTAATCCCACTGCCCCGCTCTCTCCCCATAGTCCTATATCAATCCCCAAACTAATCCCACTGCCACGCTCTCTCGTCATAGTCCTGTATCAATCCCCAAACTAATCCCACTGCCCCTCTCTCTCCCCATAGCCCTGTATCAATCTCGAAACTAATCCCACTGCCCCGCTCTCTCCCCATAGCCCTGTATCAATCCCCAAAACTAATCCCACTGCCCCGCTCTCTCCCCATAGTCCTGTATCAATCCCCAAACATATCCCACTGCCCAGCTCACTACCCATAGCCCTGTATCAATCCCCAAACTAATCCCACTGCCCCGCTCTCTCCCCATAGTCCTGTATCAATCCCCAAACTAATCCCACTGCCCCGCACTCTCCCCATAGCCCTGTATCAATCCCCAAACTAATCCCACTGCCCCGCTCTCTCCCCATAGTCCTGTATCAATCCCCAAACTAATCCCACTGCCCCGCTCTCTCCCCATAGCCCTGTATCAAACCCCAAACTAATCCCACTGCCCCGCTCTCTCCCCATAGTCCTGTATCAATCCACAAACTAATCCCACTGCCCCGCACTCTCCTCATAGTCCTGTATCAATCCCCAAACTGATCCCACTGGCCGCTCTCTCCCCATAGTGCTGTATCAAACCGCAAACTAATCCCTCTGCCCCGCTCTCTCCCCATAGTCCTGTATTAATCCTCAAACTAATCCCACTGCCCCGCTTTCTCCCCATAGCCCTGTATCAATCCCCAAACTAATCCCACTGCCCCGCTCTCTCCCCATAGTCCTGTATCAATCATCAAACTAATCCCACTGCCCCGCTCTCTCCCCATAGTCCTGGATCAATCCCCAAACTAATCCCACTGCCTCGCTCTCTCCACATAGTCCTGTATCAATGCCCAAACTAATCCCACTGTCCCGCTCTCTCCCCATAGTCCTGTATCAATCCCCAAACTTATCCCACTGCCCCGCTCACTCCCCATAGCCCTGTATCAATCCCCAAACTAATCCCACTGCCCCACTCTCTCCCCATAGTCCTGTATCAATCCCCAAACTAATCCCACTGCCCCGCACTCTCCCAATAGCCCAGTATCAATCCCCAAACTAATCCCACTGCCCCGCTCTCTCCCCATAGTCCTGTATCAATCCCCAAACTAATCCCACTGCCCCGCTCTCTCCCCATAGTCCTGTATCAATCTCCAAACTAATCCCACGGCCCTGCTCTCTCCCCATAGTCCTGTATCAATCCCCAAACTAATCCCACTGCCCCGCTCTCTCCCCATAGTCCTGTATCAATCCCCAAACTAATCCAACGACCCTGCTCTCTCCCCATAGTCCTGTATCAATCCCTAAACTAATCCCACTGTCACGCCCTCTCCCCATAGTTCTGTATCAAACCCCAAACTAATCCCACTGCCCCGCTCTCTCCCCTTGGTCCTGTATCAAACCCCAAACTAATCCCACTGCCCCACTCTCTCCCCATAGTCCTGTATCAATCTCCAAACTAATCCCACTGCCCCGCTCTATCCCCATAGTTCTGTATCAATCCCTAAACTAATCCCACTGTCCCGCTCTCTCCCCATAATCCTGTATCAAACCCCAAACTAATCCCACTGCCCAACTCTCTCCCCATAGACCTGTATCAATCTCCAAACTAATCCCACTGCCCCGCTCTCTCCCCATAGTCCTGTATCAATCTCCAAACGAATCCCACTGCCCCGAGCTCTCCCCATGGTGCTGTATCAAACCCTAAACTAATCGCTCTGCCCCGCTCTCTCCCCATAGTCCTGTATTAATCCCCAAACTAATCCCACGGCCCCGCTCTCTCCCCTTAGCCCTGTATCAATCCCCAAACTAATCCCACTGCCCGCTCTCTCCCCATAGTCCTGTATCAATCCCCAAACCAATCCCACTGCCCCGCTCTCTCCTCATAGTCCTGTATCAATCCCCAAACTAATTGCACTGCCGCGCTCTCTCCCCATAGTCCTGGATCAATCCCCAAACTAATCCCACTGCCGCGCTCTCTCCCCATAGTCCTGTATCAATCCCCAAACTTATCCCACTGCCCCGCTCACTCCCCATAGTCCTGTATCAATCCCCAAACTTATCCCACTGCCCCGCTCACTCCCCATAGCCCTGTATCAATCCCCAAACTAATCCCACTGCCCCGCTCTCTCCCCATAGTCCTGTATCAATCCCCAAACTAATTCCACTGCCCCGCACTCTCCTCATAGCCCTTTATCAATCCCCAAACTAATCCCACTGCCCCGCTCTCTCCCCATAGTCCTGTATCAATCCCCAAACTAATCCCACTGCCCCGCTCTCTCCCCATAGCCCTGTATCAAACCCCAAACTAATCCCACTGCCCCGCTCTCTCCACTCGGTTCTGTATCAAACCCCAAACTAATCCCACTGCCCTGCGCTCTCCCCATAGTCCTGTATCAATCCCCAAACTAATCCCACTGCCCCGCTCTCTCCTCATAGCCCTGTATCAATCCCCAAACTAATGCCACTGCCCCGCTCTCTCCCCATAGCCCTGTATCAATCCCCAAACTAATCCCACTGCCCCGCTCTCTCCCCATCGTCCTGTATCAAACCCCAAACTAATCCCACTGCCCCGCTCTTTCCCCATAGTCCTGTATCAATCCCCAAACTAATCCCACTGCCCCGCTCTCTCTTCATAGTCCTGTATCAATCCCCAAAGTAATCCCACTGCCCCGCTCTCTCCCCGTAGTCCTGGATCAATCCCCAAACTAATCCCACTGACCCGCTCTCTCCCCATAGTCCTGGATCAATCCCCAAACTAATCCCACGGCCCTGCTCTCTCCCCATGGTCCTGTATCAATACCCAAACGAATCCCGATGCCCCGCTCGCTCCTCATAGTCCTGTATCAATCTCGAAACTAATCCCACTGCCCCGTTCTCTCCCCATTGTCCTGTATCAATCCCTAAACTAATCCCACTGCCCCGCTCTCTCCACATAGTCCTGTATCAAACCCCAAACTAATCCCACTGCCCCGCTCTCTCCCCTTGGTCCTGTATCAAACCCCAAACTAATCCCACTGCCCCACTCTCTCCCCATAGTCCTGTATGAATCCCCAAACTAATCCCAATGCCCCGCTCTCTCCCCATAGTCCTGGATCAATCCCCAAACTAATCCCACTGCCCCGCTCTCTCCCCATACTCCTGTATCAATCCCTAAACTAATCCCACTGCCCCGCTCTCTCCCCATAGTCCTGTATCAAACCCCAAACTGATCCCACTGCCCCACTCTCTCCCCATAGTTCTGTATCAAACCCCAAACTAATCCCACTGCCCCACTCTCTCACCATAGTACTGTATCAATCTCCAAACTAATCCCACTGCCCCGCTCTCTCCCCATAGTCCTGTATCAATCTCCAAACTAATCCCACTGCCCCGATCTCTCCCCATAGTGCTGTATCCAACCCCAAACTAATCCCTCTGCCCCGCTCTCTCCCCATAGTCCTGTATCAAACCCCAAACTAATCCGACTGCCCCGTTCTGTCCCCATTGTCCTGTATCAATCCCCAAACTAATCCCACTGCCCCGCTCTCTCCCCATAGTCCTGTATCATTCCCCAAACTAATCCCACTGCCCCATTCTCTGCCCATAGCCCTGTATCAATCCCCAAACTAATCCCACTGCCCCGCTCTTTCCCCATAGCCCTGTATCAATCCCCAAACTAATCCCACTGCCCTGCTCTCTCCCCATAGTCCTGTATCAATCCACAAACTTATCCCACTGCCCCGCTCACTCCCCATAGCCCTGTATCAATCCCCAAACTAATCCCACTGCCCCGCTCTCTCCCCATAGTCCTGTATCAATGCCCAAACTAATTCCACTGCCCCGCACTCTCCCCATAGCCCTTTATCAATCCCCAAACTAATCCCACTGCCCCGCTCTCTCCCCATAGTCCTGTATCAATCCCCAAACTAATCCCACTGCCCCGCTCTCTCCCCATAGCCCTGTATCAAACCCCAAACTAATCCCACTGCCCCGCTCTGTCCCCTTGGTTCTGTATCAAACCCCAAACTAATCCCACTGCCCTGCTCTCTCCCCATAGTCCTGTATCAATCCCCAAACTAATCCCACTGCCCCGCTCTCTCCTCATAGCCCTGTATCAATCCCCAAACTAATCCCACTGCCCCGCCCTCTCCCCATAGCCCTGTATCAAACCCCAAACTAATCCCACTGCCCCGCTCTCTCCACTTGGTCCTGTATCAAACCCCAAACTAATCCCACTGCCACGCTCTCTCCCCATAGCCCTGTATCAATCCCCAAACTAATCCCACTGCCCCGCTCTCTCCCCATCGTCCTGTATCAAACCCCAAACTAATCCCTCTGCGCCGCTCTCTCCCCATAGTCCTGTATTAATCCCCAAACTAATCCCACTGCCCCGCTCTCTCCCCATAGCCCTGTATCAATCCCCAAACTAATCCCACTGCCCGGTTCTTTCCCCATAGTCCTGTATCGATCTCCAAACTAATCCCACTGCGCCGCTCTCTCTTCATAGTCCTGTATCCATCCCCAAACTAATCCCACTGCCCCGCACTCTCCCCATAGTCCTGGATCAATCCCGAAACTAATCCCACTGCCCCGCTCTCTCCCCATAATCCTGTATCAATCTCGAAACTAATCCCACTGCCCCGCTCTCTCCCCATAGTCCTGTATCAATCCCTAAACTAATCCCAATGTCCCGCTCTCTCCCCATAGTCCTGTATCAAACCCCAAACTAATCCCACTGCCCCGCTCTCTCCCCATAGTGCTGTATCCAACCCCAAACTAATCCCTCTGCCCCGCTCTCTCCCCATAGTCCTACATCAAACCCCAAACTAATCCCACTGCCCCGTTCTGTCCCCATTGTCCTGTATCAATCCCCAAACTGATCCCACTGCCCCGCTCTCTCCCCATAGTCCTGTATCATTCCCCAAACTAATCCCACTGCCCCGCTCTCTCCCAATAGCCCTGTATCAATCCCCAAACTAATCCCACTGCCCCGCTCTCTCCCCATAGCCCTGTATCAATCCCCAAACTAATCCCTCTGCCCCGCTCTCTCCCCATAGTCCTGTATCAAACTCCAAACTAATCCCACTGCCCCGCTTTCTCCTCATAGTCCTGTATCAATCTCCAAACTAATCCCACTGCCCCGCTCTCTCCCCATAGTCCGATATCAATCCCCAAACTAATCCCACTGCCCCGCTCTCTCCCCATAGTCCTGTATCAATCCCCAAACTAATCCCACTGCCCCACTCTCACCCCAGAACCCTGTATCAATCTCGAAACTAATCCTACTGCCCCGCTCTCTCCCCATAGCCCTGTATCAATCCCCAAACTGATCCCACTGCCCCGCTCTCTCCCCATAGTCCTGTATCAATCCCCAAACTTATCCCACTGCCCCGCTCACTCCCCATAGCCCTGCATCAATCACCAAACTAATCCCACTGCCCCGCTCTCTCCCCATAGTCCTGTATCAATCCCCAAACTAATCCCACTGCCCCGCACTCTCCCCATAGCCATGTATCAATCCCCAAACTAATCCCACTGCCCCGCTCTCTCCCCATAGTCCTGTATCAATCCCCAAACTAATCCCACTGCCCCGCTCTCTCCCCATAGCCCTGTATCAAACCCCAAAATAATTCCCACTGCCCCGCTCTCTCCACTTGGTCCTGTATCAAATCCCAAACTAATCCCACTGCCCCACTCTCTCCACATAGTCCTGTATCAATCTCCAAACTAATCCCACTGCCCCGCTCTCTCCCCATAGTCCTGTATCAATCTCCAAACTAATCCCACTGCCCCGATCTCTCCCCATAGTGCTGTATCAAACCCCAAACTAATCCCTCTGCCCCGCTCTCTCCCCACAGTCCTGTATTAATCCCCAAACTAATCCCACTGCCCCGCTCTCTCCCCATAGCCCTGTATCAATCACCAAACTGATCCCACTGCCCCGCTCTCTCCCCATAGGCCTGGATCAATCCCCAAACGAATCCGACTGCCCCGCTCTCTCCCCATATTCCTGTATCAATCCCCAAACTAATCCCACGGCCCTGCTCTCTCCCCATAGTTCTGTATCAATCCCCAAACTAATCCCACTGCCCCGCTCTCTCCCCATAGTCCTGTATCAATCTCGAAACTAATCCCACTGCCCCGCTCTCTCCCCATAGTCCTGTATCAATCCCCAAACTAATGCCACTGCCCCGCTCTCTCCCCATAGTCCTGTATCAAACCCCAAATAAATCCCACTGCCCCGCTCTCTCCCCTTGGTCCTGTATCAAACCCCAAACTAATCCCACTGCCCCACTCTCTCCCCATAGTCCTGTATCAATCCCCTAACTAATCCCACTGCCCCGCTCTCTCCCCATAGTCCTGGATAAATCCCCAAACTAATCCCACTGCCCCGCTCTCTCCCCATAGTCCTGTATCAATCCCCAAACTAATCCCATGGCCCTGCTCTCTCCCCATAGTCCTGTATCAATCCCCGAACTAATCCCACTGCCCCGCTCTCTCCCCATAGTCCTGTATCAATCCCCAAACTAATCCCACGGCCCTGCTATCTCCCCATAGTCCTGTATCAATCCCCAAACTAATCCCACTGCCCCGCTCTCTCCCCATAGTCCTGTGTCAAACCCCAAACTAATCCCACTGCCCCGCTCTCTCCCCTTGGTCCTGTATCAAACCCCAAACTAGTCCCACTGCCCAACTCTCTCCCCATAGACCTGTATCAATCTCCAAACTAATCCCACTGCCCCACTCTCTCCCCATAGTTCTGTATCAAACTCCAAACTATTCCCACTGCCCCGATCTCTCCCCATGGTGCTGTATCAAACCCCAAACTAATCCCTCTGCCCCGCTCTCTCCCCATAGTCCTGTATTAATCCCCAAACTAATCCCACTGCCCCGCTCTCTCCCCATAGCCCTGTATCAATCCCCAAACTAATCCCACTGCCCCGCTCTCTCCCCATAGTCCTGTATCAATCTATAAACTAATCCCACTGCCCCGCTCTCTCCTCATAGTCCTGTATCAATCCCCAAACTAATCCCACTGCCAAGCTCTCTCCCCATAGTCCTGGATCAATCCCCAAACTAATCCCACTGCCCCGCTCTCTCCCCATAGTCCTGTATCAATCCCCAAACATATCCCACTGCCCCGCTCACTCCCCATAGCCCTGTATCAATCCCCAAACGAATCCCACTGCCCCGCTCTCTCCCCATAGTCCTGTATCAATCCCCAAACTAATCCCACTGCCCCGCACTCTCCCCATAGCCCTGTATCAATCCCCAAACTAATCCCACTGCCCCGCTCTCTCCCCATAGTCCTGTATCAATCCCCAAACTAATCCCACTGCCCCTCTCTCTCCCCATAGCCCTGTATCAAACCCCAAACTAATCCCACTGCCCCGCTCTCTCCCCATAGTCCTGTATCAATCCACAAACTAATCCCACTGCCCCGCACTCTCCTCATAGTCCTGTATCAATCCCCAAACTGATCCCACTGGCCGCTCTCTCCCCATAGTGCTGTATCAAACCGCAAACTAATCCCTCTGCCCCGCTCTCTCCCCATAGTCCTGTATTAATCCTCAAACTAATCCCACTGCCCCGCTTTCTCCCCATAGCCCTGTATCAATCCCCAAACTAATCCCACTGCCCCGCTCTCTCCCCATAGTCCTGTATCAATCCCCAAACTAATCCCACTGCCCCGCTCTCTCTTCATTGTCCTGTATCAATCCTCAAACTAATCCCACTGCCCCGCTCTCTCCCCATAGTCCTGGATCAATCCCCAAACTAATCCCACTGCCTCGCTCGCTCCACATAGTCCTGTATCAATGCCCAAACTAATCCCACTGTCCCGCTCTCTCCCCATAGTCCTGTATCAATCCCCAAACTTATCCCACTGCCCCGCTCACTCCCCATAGCCCTGTATCAATCCCCAAACTAATCCCACTGCCCCACTCTCTCCCCATAGTCCTGTATCAATCCCCAAACTAATCCCACTGCCCCGCACTCTCCCCATAGCCCAGTATCAATCCCCAAACTAATCCCACTGCCCCGCTCTCTCCCCATAGTCCTGTATCAATCCCCAAACTAATCCCACTGCCCCGCTCTCTCCCCATAGTCCTGTATCAATCTCCAAACTAATCCCACGGCCCTGCTCTCTCCCCATAGTCCTGTATCAATCCCCAAACTAATCCCACTGCCCCGCTCTCTCCCCATAGTCCTGTATCAATCCCCAAACTAATCCAACGACCCTGCTCTCTCCCCATAGTCCTGTATCAATCCCTAAACTAATCCCACTGTCACGCCCTCTCCCCATAGTTCTGTATCAAACCCCAAACTAATCCCACTGCCCCGCTCTCTCCCCTTGGTCCTGTATCAAACCCCAAACTAATCCCACTGCCCCACTCTCTCCCCATAGTCCTGTATCAATCTCCAAACTAATCCCACTGCCCCGCTCTATCCCCATAGTTCTGTATCAATCCCTAAACTAATCCCACTGTCCCGCTCTCTCCCCATAATCCTGTATCAAACCCCAAACTAATCCCACTGCCCAACTCTCTCCCCATAGACCTGTATCAATCTCCAAACTAATCCCACTGCCCCGCTCTCTCCCCATAGTCCTGTATCAATCTCCAAACGAATCCCACTGCCCCGAGCTCTCCCCATGGTGCTGTATCAAACCCCAAACTAATCGCTCTGCCCCGCTCTCTCCCCATAGTCCTGTATTAATCCCCAAACTAATCCCACTGCCCCGCTCTCTCCCCTTAGCCCTGTATCAATCCCCAAACTAATCCCACTGCCCGCTCTCTCCCCATAGTCCTGTATCAATCCCCAAACCAATCCCACTGCCCCGCTCTCTCCTCATAGTCCTGTATCAATCCCCAAACTAATTGCACTGCCGCGCTCTCTCCCCATAGTCCTGGATCAATCCCCAAACTAATCCCACTGCCCCGCTCTCTCCCCATAGTCCTGTATCAATCCCCAAACTTATCCCACTGCCCCGCTCACTCCCCATAGCCCTGTATCAATCCCCAAACTAATCCGACTTCCCCGCTCTCTCCCCATAGTCCTGTATCAATCCCGAAACTAATCCCACTGCCCCGCTCTCTCCCCATAGTCCTGTATCAATCCCCAAACTTATCCCACTGCCCCGCTCACTCCCCATAACCCTGTATCAATCCCCAAACTAATCCCACTGCCCCGCTCTCTCCCCATAGTCCTGTATCAATCCCCAAACTAATTCCACTGCCCCGCACTCTCCTCATAGCCCTTTATCAATCCCCAAACTAATCCCACTGCCCCGCTCTCTCCCCATAGTCCTGTATCAATCCCCAAACTAATCCCACTGTCCCGCTCTCTCCCCATAGCTCTGTATCAAACCCCAAACTAATCCCACTGCCCCGCTCTCTCCCCTCGGTTCTGTATCAAACCCCAAACTAATCCCACTGCCCTGCGCTCTCCCCATAGTCCTGTATCAATCCCCAAACTAATCCCACTGCCCCGCTCTCTCCTCATAGCCCTGTATCAATCCCCAAACTAATCCCACTGCCCCGCTCTCTCCCCATAGCCCTGTATCAATCCCCAAACTAATCCCACTGCCCCGCTCTCTCCCCATCGTCCTGTATCAAACCCCAAACTAATCCCACTGCCCCGCTCTTTCCCCATAGTCCTGTATCAATCCCCAAACTAATCCCACTGCCCCGCTCTCTCTTCATAGTCCTGTATCAATCCCCAAAGTAATCCCACTGCCCCGCTCTCTCCCCGTAGTCCTGGATCAATCCCCAAACTAATCCCACTGACCCGCTCTCTCCCCATAGTCCTGGATCAATCCCCAAACTAATCCCACGGCCCTGCTCTCTCCCCATGGTCCTGTATCAATACCCAAACGAATCCCGATGCCCCGCTCGCTCCTCATAGTCCTGTATCAATCTCGAAACTAATCCCACTGCCCCGTTCTCTCCCCATTGTCCTGTATCAATCCCTAAACTAATCCCACTGCCCCGCTCTCTCCACATAGTCCTGTATCAAACCCCAAACTATTCCCACTGCCCCGCTCTCTCCCCTTGGTCCTGTATCAAACCCCAAACTAATCCCACTGCCCCACTCTCTCCCCATAGTCCTGTATGAATCCCCAAACTAATCCCAATGCCCCGCTCTCTCCCCATAGTCCTGGATCAATCCCCAAACTAATCCCACTGCCCCGCTCTCTCCCCATACTCCTGTATCAATCCCTAAACTAATCCCACTGCCCCGCTCTCTCCCCATAGTCCTGTATCAAACCCCAAACTAATCCCACTGCCCCACTCTCTCCCCATAGTCCTGTATCAAACCCCAAACTAATCCCACTGCCCCACTCTCTCACCATAGTACTGTATCAATCTCCAAACTAATCCCACTGCCCCGCTCTCTCCCCATAGTCCTGTATCAATCTCCAAACTAATCCCACTGCCCCGATCTCTCCCCATAGTGCTGTATCCAACCCCAAACTAATCCCTCTGCCCCGCTCTCTCCCCATAGTCCTGTATCAAACCCCAAACTAATCCGACGGCCCCGTTCTGTCCCCATTGTCCTGTATCAATCCCCAAACTAATCCCACTGCCCCGCTCTCTCCCCATAGTCCTGTATCATTCCCCAAACTAATCCCACTGCCCCATTCTCTGCCCATAGCCCTGTATCAATCCCCAAACTAATCCCACTGCCCCGCTCTTTCCCCATAGCCCTGTATCAATCCGCAAACTAATCCCACTGCCCTGCTCTCTCCCCATAGTCCTGTATCAATCCCCAAACTTATCCCACTGCCCCGCTCACTCCCCATAGCCCTGTATCAATCCCCAAACTAATCCCACTGCCCCGCTCTCTCCCCATAGTCCTGTATCAATGCCCAAACTAATTCCACTGCCCCGCACTCTCCCCATAGCCCTTTATCAATCCCCAAACTAATCCCACTGCCCCACTCTCTCCCCATAGTCCTGTATCAATCCCCAAACTAATCCCACTGCCCCGCTCTCTCCCCATAGCCCTGTATCAAACCCCAAACTAATCCCACTGCCCCGCTCTGTCCCCTTGGTTCTGTATCAAACCCCAAACTAATCCCACTGCCCAACTCTCTCACCATAGTACTGTATCAATCTCCAAACTAATCCCACTGCCCCGCTCTCTCCCCATAGTCCTGTATCAATCTCCAAACTAATCCCACTGCCCCGATCTCTCCCCATAGTGCTGTATCCAACCCCAAACTAATCCCTCTGCCCCGCTCTCTCCCCATAGTCCTGTATCAAACCCCAAACTAATCCGACTGCCCCGTTCTGTCCCCATTGTCCTGTATCAATCCCCAAACTAATCCCACTGCCCCGCTCTCTCCCCATAGTCCTGTATCATTCCCCAAACTAATCCCACTGCCCCGCTCTCTCCCCATAGTCCTGTATCATTCCCCAAACTAATCCCACTGCCCCATTCTCTGCCCATAGCCCTGTATCAATCCCCAAACTAATCCCACTGCCCCGCTCTTTCCCCATAGCCCTGTATCAATCCCCAAACTAATCCCACTGCCCTGCTCTCTCCCCATAGTCCTGTATCAATCCCCAAACTTATCCCACTGCCCCGCTCACTCCCCATAGCCCTGTATCAATCCCCAAACTAATCCCACTGCCCCGCTCTCTCCCCATAGTCCTGTATCAATGCCCATACTAATTCCACTGCCCCGCACTCTCCCCATAGTCCTGTATCAATCCCCAAACTAATCCCACTGCCCCGCTCTCTCCTCATAGCCCTGTATCAATCCCCAAACTAATCCCACTGCCCCGCCCTCTCCCCATAGCCCTGTATCAAACCCCAAACTAATCCCACTGCCCCGCTCTCTCCACTTGGTCCTGTATCAAACCCCAAACTAATCCCACTGCCACGCTCTCTCCCCACAGCCCTGTATCAATCCCCAAACTAATCCCACTGCCCCGCTCTCTCCCCATCGTCCTGTATCAAACCCCAAACTAATCCCTCTGCGCCGCTCTCTCCCCATAGTCCTGTATTAATCCCCAAACTAATCCCACTGCCCCGCTCTCTCCCCATAGCCCTGTATCAATCCCCAAACTAATCCCACTGCCCCGTTCTTTCCCCATAGTCCTGTATCGATCTCCAAACTAATCCCACTGCGCCGCTCTCTCTTCATAGTCCTGTATCCATCCCCAAACTAATCCCACTGCCCCGCACTCTCCCCGTAGTCCTGGATCAATCCCGAAACTAATCCCACTGCCCCGCTCTCTCCCCATTATCCTGTATCAATCTCGAAACTAATCCCACTGCCCCGCTCTCTCCCCATAGTCCTGTATCAATCCCTAAACTAATCCCAATGTCCCGCTCTCTCCCCATAGTCCTGTATCAAACCCCAAACTAATCCCACTGCCCCGCTCTCTCCCCTTGGTCCTGTATCAAACCCCAAACTAATCCCACTGCCCCACTCTCTCAGCATAGTCCTGTATCAATCACCAAACTAATCCCACTGCCCCGCTCTCTCCCCATAGTCCTGTATCGATCTCCAAACTAATCCCACTGCCCCGATCTCTCCCCATAGTGCTGTATCCAACCCCAAACTAATCCCTCTGCCCCGCTCTCTCCCCATAGTCCTACATCAAACCCCAAACTAATCCCACTGCCACGTTCTGTCCCCATTGTCCTGTATCAATCCCCAAACTGATCCCACTGCCCCGCTCTCTCCCCATAGTCCTGTATCATTCCCCAAACTAATCCCACTGCCCCGCTCTCTCCCAATAGCCCTGTATCAATCCCCAAACTAATCCCACTGCCCCGCTCTCTCCCCATAGCCCTGTATCAATCCCCAAACTAATCCCTCTGCCCCGCTCTCTCCCCATAGTCCTGTATCAAACTCCAAACTAATCCCACTGCCCCGCTCTCTCCTCATAGTCCTGTATCAATCTCCAAACTAATCCCACTGCCCCGCTCTCTCCCCATAGTCCGATATCAATCCCCAAACTAATCCCACTGCCCCGCTCTCTCCCCATAGTCCTGTATCAATCCCCAAACTAATCCCACTGCCCCACTCTCACCCCAGAACCCTGTATCAATCTCGAAACTAATCCTACTGCCCCGCTCTCTCCCCATAGCCCTGTATCAATCCCCAAACTGATCCCACTGCCCCGCTCTCTCCCCATAGTCCTGTATCAATCCCCAAACTTATCCCACTGCCCCGCTCACTCCCCATAGCCCTGCATCAATCACCAAACTAATCCCACTGCCCCGCTCTCTCCCCATAGTCCTGTATCAATCCCCAAACTGATCCCACTGCCCCGCACTCTCCCCATAGCCATGTATCAATCCCCAAACTAATCCCACTGCCCCGCTCTCTCCCCATAGTCCTGTATCAATCCCCAAACTAATCCCACTGCCCCGCTCTCTCCCCATAGCCCTGTATCAAACCCCAAAATAATTCCCACTGCCCCGCTCTCTCCACTTGGTCCTGTATCAAATCCCAAACTAATCCCACTGCCCCACTCTCTCCACATAGTCCTGTATCAATCTCCAAACTAATCCCACTGCCCCGCTCTCTCCCCATAGTCCTGTATCAATCTCCAAACTAATCCCACTGCCCCGATCTCTCCCCATAGTGCTGTATCAAACCCCAAACTAATCCCTCTGCCCCGCTCTCTCCCCACAGTCCTGTATTAATCCCCAAACTAATCCCACTGCCCCGCTCTCTCCCCATAGCCCTGTATCAATCACCAAACTGATCCCACTGCCCCGCTCTCTCCCCATAGGCCTGGATCAATCCCCAAACGAATCCGACTGCCCCGCTCTCTCCCCATATTTATGTATCAATCCCCAAACTAATCCCACGGCCCTGCTCTCTCCCCATAGTTCTGTATCAATCCCCAAACTAATCCCACTGCCCCGCTCTCTCCCCATAGTCCTGTATCAATCTCGAAACTAATCCCACTGCCCCGCTCTCTCCCCATAGTCCTGTATCAATCCCCAAACTAATGCCACTGCCCCGCTCTCTCCCCATAGTCCTGTATCAAACCCCAAATAAATCCCACTGCCCCGCTCTCTCCCCTTGGTCCTGTATCAAACCCCAAACTAATCCCACTGCCCCACTCTCTCCCCATAGTCCTGTATCAATCCCCTAACTAATCCCACTGCCCCGCTCTCTCCCCATAGTCCTGGATAAATCCCCAAACTAATCCCACTGCCCCGCTCTCTCCCCATAGTCCTGTATCAATCCCCAAACTAATCCCATGGCCCTGCTCTCTCCCCATAGTCCTGTATCAATCCCCGAACTAATCCCACTGCCCCGCTCTCTCCCCATAGTCCTGTATCAATCCCCAAACTAATCCCACGGCCCTGCTCTCTCCCCATAGTCCTGTATCAATCCCCAAACTAATCCCACTGCCCCGCTCTCTCCCCATAGTCCTGTGTCAAACCCCAAACTAATCCCACTGCCCCGCTCTCTCCCCTTGGTCCTGTATCAAACCCCAAACTAGTCCCACTGCCCCACTCTCTCCCCATAGACCTGTATCAATCTCCAAACTAATCCCACTGCCCCACTCTCTCCCCATGGTTCTGTATCAATCTCCAAACTATTCCCACTGCCCCGATCTCTCCCCATGGTGCTGTATCAAACCCCAAACTAATCCCTCTGCCCCGCTCTCTCCCCATAGTCCTGTATTAATCCCCAAACTAATCCCACTGCCCCGCTCTCTCCCCATAGCCCTGTATCAATCCCCAAACTAATCCCACTGCCCCGCTCTCTCCCCATAGTCCTGTATCAATCCCCAAACTAATCCCACTGCCCCGCTCTCTCCTCATAGTCCTGTATCAATCCCCAAACTAATCCCACTGCCACGCTCTCTCCCCATAGTCCTGGATCAATCCCCAAACTAATCCCACTGCCCCGCTCTCTCCCCATAGTCCTGTATCAATCCCCAAACTTATCCCACTGCCCCGCTCACTCCCCATAGCCCTGTATCAATCCCCAAACGAATCCCACTGCCCCGCTCTCTCCCCATAATCCTGTATCAATCCCCAAACTAATCCCACTGCCCCGCTCTCTCCCCATAGTCCTGTATCAATCCCCAAACTTATCCCACTGCCCCGCTCACTCCCCATAGCCCTGTATCAATCCCCAAACTAATCCCACTGCCCCGCTCTCTCCCCATCGTCCTGTATCAATCCCCAAACTAATTCCACTGCCCCGCACTCTCCCCACAGCCCTTTATCAATCCCCAAACTAATCCTACTGCCCCGCTCTCTCCCCATAGTCCTGTATCAATCGCCAAACTAATCCCACTGCCCCGCTCTCTCCCCATAGCCCTGTATCAAACCCCAAACTAATCCCACTGCCCCGCTCTCTCCCCTTGGTTCTGTATCAAACCCCAAACTAATCCCACTGCCCTGCTCTCTCCCCATAGTCCTGTATCAATCCCCAAACTAATACCACTGCCCCGCTCTCTCCTCATAGCCCTGTATCAATCCCCAAACTAATCCCACTGCCCCGCTCTCTCCCCATAGGCCTGTATCAATCCCCAAACTAATCCCACTGCCCCGCTCTCTCCCCATCGTCCTGTATCAATCCCCAAACTAATCCCACTGCCCCGCTCTCTCCCCATAGTCCTGGATCAATCCCCAAACTAATCCCACTGCCCCGCTCTCTCCCCATAGTCCTGTATCAATCCCCAAACTAATCCCACTGACCCGCTCACTCCCCATAGTCCTGTATCAATCCCCAAACTAATCCCACGGCCCTGCTCTCTCCCCATGGTCCTGTATCAATCCCCAAACGAATCCCTATGCCCCGCTCTCTCCTCATAGTCCTGTATCAATCTCGAAACTAATCCCACTGCCCCGCTCTCTCCCCATAGTCCTGTATCAATCCCTAAACTAATCCCACTGCCCCGCTCTCTCCACATAGTCCTGTATCAAACCCCAAACTAATCCCACTGCCCCGCTCTCTCCCCTTGGTCCTGTATCAAACCCCAAACTAATCCCACTGCCCCACTCTCTCCCCATAGTCCTGTATCAATCCCCAAACTAATCCCACTGCCCCGCTCTCTCCCCATAGTCCTGGATCAATCCCCAAACTAATCCCACTGCCCCGCTCTCTCCCCATAGTCCTGTATCAATCCCTAAACTAATCCCACTGCCCCGCTCTCTCCCCATAGTCCTGTATCAAACCCCAAACTAATCCCACTGCCCCGCTCTCTCCCCTTAGTCCTGTATCAAACCCCAAACTAATCCCACTGCCCCACTCTCTCACCATAGTCCTGTATCAATCTCCAAACTAATCCCACTGCCCCGCTCTCTCCCCATAGTCCTGTATCAATCTCCAAACTAATCCCACTGCCCCGATCTCTCCCCATAGTGCTGTATCCAACCCCAAACTAATCCCTCTGCCCCGCTCTCACCCCATAGTCCTTTATCAAACCCGAAACTAATCCGACTGCCCCGTTCTGTCCCCATTGTCCTGTATCAATCCCCAAACTAATCCCACTGCCCCGCTCTCTCCCCATAGCCCTGTATCAATCCCCAAACTAATCCCACTGCCCTGCCCTCTCCCCATCGTCCTGTATCAAACCCCAAACTAATCCCACTGCCCCGCTCTCTCCTCATAGTCCTGTATCAATCTCCAAACTAATCCCACTGCCCCGCTCTCTCCCCATAGTCCTATATCAATCCCCAAACTAATCCCACTGCCACGCTCTCTCGTCATAGTCCTGTATCAATCCCCAAACTAATCCTACTGCCCCTCTCTCTCCCCATAGCCCTGTATCAATCTCGAAACTAATTCCACTGCCCCGCTCTCTCCCCATAGCCCTGTATCAATCCCCAAAACTAATCCCACTGCCCCGCTCTCTCCCCATAGTCCTGTATCAATCCCCAAACTAATCCCACTGCCCCGCTCTCTCCCCATAGTCCTGTATCAATCCCCAAACTAATCCCACTGCCTAGCACTCTCCCCATAGCCCTGTATCAATCCCCAAACTAATCCCACTGCCCCGCTCTCTCCCCATAGTCCTGTATCAATCCCCAAACTAATCCCACTGCCCCGCTCTCTCCCCATAGCCCTGTATCAAACCCCAAACTAATCCCACTGCCCCGCTCTCTCCCCATAGTCCTGTATCAATCCACAAACTAATCCCACTGCCCAGCACTCTCCTCATAGTCCTGTATCAATCCCCAAACTGATCCCACTGGCCGCTCTCTCCCCATAGTGCTGTATCAAACCCCAAACTAATCCCTCTGCCCCGCTCTCTCCCCATAGTCCTGTATTAATCCCCAAACTAATCCCACTGCCCCGCTTTCTCCCCATAGCCCTGTATCAATCCCCAAACTAATCCCACTGCCCCGCTCTCTCCCCATAGTCCTGTATCAATCCCCAAACTAATCCCACTGCCCCGCTCTCTCCCCATAGCTCTGTATCAATCCCCAAACTAATCCCACTGCCCCGCTCTCTCCCCATAGCCCTGTATCAAACCCCAAACTAATCCCACTGCCCCGCTCTCTCCCCTTGGTTCTGTATCAAACCCCAAACTAATCCCACTGCCCTGCTCTCTCCCCATAGTCCTGTATCAATCCCCAAACTAATCCCACTGCCCCGCTCTCTCCTCATAGCCCTGTATCAATCCCCAAACTAATCCCACTGCCCCGCTCTCTCCCCATAGCCCTGTATCAATCCCCAAACTAATCCCACTGCCCCGCTCTCTCCCCATCGTCCTGTATCAAACCCCAAACTAATCCCTCTGCCCCGCTCTCTCCCCATAGTCCTGTATTAATCGCCAAACTAATCCCACTGCCCCGCTCTCTCCCCATAGCCCTGTATCAATCCCCAAACTAATCCCACTGCCCCGCTCTTTCCCCATAGTCCTGTATCAATCCCCAAACTAATCCCACTGCCCCGCTCTCTCTTCATAGTCCTGTATCAATCCCCAAACTAATCCCACTGCCCCGCACTCTCCCCGTAGTCCTGGATCAATCCCCAAACTAATCCCACTGACCCGCTCTCTCCCCATAGTCCTGTATCAATACCCAAACTAATCCCACGGCCCTGCTCTCTCCCCATGGTCCTGTATCAATCCCCAAACGAATCCCTATGCCCCGCTCTCTCCTCATAGTCCTGTATCAATCTCGAAACTAATCCCACTGCCCCGCTCTCTCCCCATAGTCCTGTATCAATCCCTGAACTAATCCCACTGCCCCGCTCTCTCCTCATAGTCCTGTATCAATCCCCAAACTAATCCCACTGCCACGCTCTCTCCCCATAGTCCTGGATCAATCCCCAAACTAATCCCACTGCCCCGCTCTCTCCCCATAGTCCTGTATCAATCCCCAAACTGATCCCACTGCCCCGCTCACTCCCCATAGCCCTGTATCAATCCCCAAACGAATCCCACTGCCCCGCTCTCTCCCCATAATCCTGTATCAATCCCCAAACTAATCCCACTGCCCCGCTCTCTCCCCATAGTCCTGTATCAATCCCCAAACTTATCCCACTGCCCCGCTCACTCCCCATAGCCCTGTATCAATCCCCAAACTAATCCCACTGCCCCGCTCTCTCCCCATCGTCCTGTATCAATCCCCAAACTAATTCCACTGCCCGGCACTCTCCCCACAGCCCTTTATCAATCCCCAAACTAATCCTACTGCCCCGCTCTCTCCCCATAGTCCTGTATCAATCGCCAAACTAATCCCACTGCCCCGCTCTCTCCCCATAGCCCTGTATCAAACCCCAAACTAATCCCACTGCCCCGCTCCCTCCCCTTGGTTCTTTATCAAACCCCAAACTAATCCCACTGCCCTGCTCTCTCCCCATAGTCCTGTATCAATCCCCAAACTAATACCACTGCCCCGCTCTCTCCTCATAGCCCTGTATCAATCCCCAAACTAATCCCACTGCCCCGCTCTCTCCCCATAGCCCTGTATCAATCCCCAAACTAATCCCACTGCCCCGCTCTCTCCCCATCGTCCTGTATCAATCCCCAAACTAATCCCACTGCCCCGCTCTCTCCCCATAGTCCTGGATCAATCCCCAAACTAATCCCACTGCCCCGCTCTCTCCCCATAGTCCTGTATCAATCCCCAAACTAATCCCACTGACCCGCTCACTCCCCATAGTCCTGTATCAATCCCCAAACTAATCCCACGGCCCTGCTCTCTCCCCATGGTCCTGTATCAAACCCCAAACGAATCCCTATGCCCCGCTCTCTCCTCATAGTCCTGTATCAATCTCGAAACTAATCCCACTGCCCCGCTCTCTCCCCATAGTCCTGTATCAATCCCTAAACTAATCCCACTGCCCCGCTCTCTCCACATAGTCCTGTATCATACCCCAAACTAATCCCACTGCCCCGCTCTCTCCCCTTGGTCCTGTATCAAACCCCAAACTAATCCCACTGCCCCACTCTCTCCCCATAGTCCTGTATCAATCCCCAAACTAATCCCACTGCCCCGCTCTCTCCCCATAGTCCTGGATCAATCCCCAAACTAATCCCACTGCCCCGCTCTCTCCCCATAGTCCTGTATCAATCCCTAAACTAATCCCACTGCCCCGCTCTCTCCCCATAGTCCTGTATCAAACCCCAAACTAATCCCACTGCCGCGCTCTCTCCCCTTAGTCCTGTATCAAACCCCAAACTAATCCCACTGCCCCACTCTCTCACCATAGTCCTGTATCAATCTCCAAACTAATCCCACTGCCCCGCTCTCTCCCCATAGTCCTGTATCAATCTCCAAACTAATCCCACTGCCCCGATCTCTCCCCATAGTGCTGTATCCAACCCCAAACTAATCCCTCTGCCCCGCTCTCACCCCATAGTCCTTTATCAAACCCGAAACTAATCCGACTGCCCCGTTCTGTCCCCATTGTCCTGTATCAATCCCCAAACTAATCCCACTGCCCCGCTCTCTCCCCATAGCCCTGTATCAATCCCCAAACTAATCCCACTGCCCTGCCCTCTCCCCATCGTCCTGTATCAAACCCCAAACTAATCCCACTGCCCCGCTCTCTCCTCATAGTCCTGTATCAATCTCCAAACTAATCCCACTGCCCCGCTCTCTCCCCATAGTCCTATATCAATCCCCAAACTAATCCCACTGCCACGCTCTCTCGTCATAGTCCTGTATCAATCCCCAAACTAATCCTACTGCCCCTCTCTCTCCCCATAGCCCTGTATCAATCTCGAAACTAATTCCACTGCCCCGCTCTCTCCCCATAGCCCTGTATCAATCCCCAAAACTAATCCCACTGCCCCGCTCTCTCCCCATAGTCCTGTATCAATCCCCAAACTAATCCCACTGCCCCGCTCTCTCCCCATAGTCCTGTATCAATCCCCAAACTAATCCCACTGCCCCGCACTCTCCCCATAGCCCTGTATCAATCCCCAAACTAATCCCACTGCCCCGCTCTCTCCCCATAGTCCTGTATCAATCCCCAAACTAATCCCACTGCCCCGCTCTCTCCCCATAGCCCTGTATCAAACCCCAAACTAATCCCACTGCCCCGCTCTCTCCCCATAGTCCTGTATCAATCCACAAACTAATCCCACTGCCCAGCACTCTCCTCATAGTCCTGTATCAATCCCCAAACTGATCCCACTGGCCGCTCTCTCCCCAAAGTGCTGTATCAAACCCCAAACTAATCCCTCTGCCCCGCTCTCTCCCCATAGTCCTGTATTAATCCCCAAACTAATCCCACTGCCCCGCTTTCTCCCCATAGCCCTGTATCAATCCCCAAACTAATCCACTGCCCGCTCTCTCCCCATAGTCCTGTATCAATCCCCAAACTAATCCCACTGCCCCGCTCTCTCCCCATAGCTCTGTATCAATCCCCAAACTAATCCCACTGCCCCGCTCTCTCCCCATAGCCCTGTATCAAACCCCAAACTAATCCCACTGCCCCGCTCTCTCCCCTTGGTTCTGTATCAAACCCCAAACTAATCCCACTGCCCTGCTCTCTCCCCATAGTCCTGTATCAATCCCCAAACTAATCCCACTGCCCCGCTCTCTCCTCATAGCCCTGTATCAATCCCCAAACTAATCCCACTGCCCCGCTCTCTCCCCATAGCCCTGTATCAATCCCCAAACTAATCCCACTGCACCGCTCTCTCCCCATCGTCCTGTATCAAACCCCAAACTAATCCCTCTGCCCCGCTCTCTCCCCATAGTCCTGTATTAATCCCCAAACTAATCCCACTGCCCCGCTCTCTCCCCATAGCCCTGTATCAATCCCCTAACTAATCCCACTGCCCCGCTCTTTCCCCATAGTCCTGTATCAATCCCCAAACTAATCCCACTGCCCCGCTCTCTCTTCATAGTCCTGTATCAATCCCCAAACTAATCCCACTGCCCCGCACTCTCCCCGTAGTCCTGGATCAATCCCCAAACTAATCCCACTGACCCGCTCTCTCCCCATAGTCCTGTATCAATACCCAAACTAATCCCACGGCCCTGCTCTCTCCCCATGGTCCTGTATCAATCCCCAAACGAATCCCTATGCCCCGCTCTCTCCTCATAGTCCTGTATCAATCTCGAAACTAATCCCACTGCCCCGCTCTCTCCCCATAGTCCTGTATCAATCCCTGAACTAATCCCACTGCCCCGCTCTCTCCACATAGTCCTGTATCAAACCCCAAACTAATCCCACTGCCCCGCTCTCTCCCCTTGGTCCTGTATCAAACCCCAAACTAATCCCACTGCCCCACTCTCTCCCCATAGTCCTATATCAATCCCCAAACTAATCCCACTGCCCCGCTCTCTCCCCATAGTCCTGGATCAATCCCCAAACTAATCCCACTGCCCCGCTCTCTCCCCATAGTCCTGTATCAATCCCTAAACTAATCCCACTGCCCCGCTCTCTCCCCATAGTCCTGTATCAAACCCCAAACTAATCCCACTGCCCCGCTCTCTCCCCTTAGTCCTGTATCAAACCCCAAACTAATCCCACTGCCCCACTCTCTCACCATAGTCCTGTATCAATCTCCAAACTAATCCCACTGCCCCGCTCTCTCCCCATAGTCCTGTATCAATCTCCAAACTAATCCCACTGCCCCGATCTCTCCCCATAGTGCTGTATCCAACCCCAAACTAATCCCTCTGCCCCGCTCTCACCCCATAGTCCTGTATCAAACCCGAAACTAATCCGACTGCCCCGTTCTGTCCCCATTGTCCTGTATCAATCCCCAAACTAATCCCACTGCCCCGCTCTCTCCCCAGAGCCCTGTATCAATCCCCAAACTAATCCCACTGCCCCGCCCTCTCCCCATAGTCCTGTATCAAACCCCAAACTAATCCCACTGCCCCGCTCTCTCCTCATAGTCCTGTATCAATCTCCAAACTAATCCCACTGCCCCGCTCTCTCCCCATAGTCCTATATCAATCCCCAAACTAATCCCACTGCCACGCTCTCTCGTCATAGTCCTGTATCAATCCCCAAACTAATCCCACTGCCCCTCTCTCTCCCCATAGCCCTGTATCAATCTCGAAACTAATCCCACTGCCCCGCTCTCTCCCCATAGCCCTGTATCAATCCCCAAAACTAATCCCACTGCCCCGCTCTCTCCCCATAGTCCTGTATCAATCCCCAAACTTATCCCACTGCCCAGCTCACTACCCATAGCCCTGTATCAATCCCCAAACTAATCCCACTGCCCCGCTCTCTCCCCATAGTCCTGTATCAATCCCCAAACTAATCCCACTGCCCCGCACTCTCCCCATAGCCCTGTATCAATCCCCAAAATAATCCCACTGCCCCGCTCTCTCCCCATAGTCCTGTATCAATCCCCAAACTAATCCCACTGCCCCGCTCTCTCCCCATAGCCCTGTATCAAACCCCAAACTAATCCCACTGCCCCGCTCTCTCCCCATAGTCCTGTATCAATCCACAAACTAATCCCACTGCCCCGCACTCTCCTCATAGTCCTGTATCAATCCCCAAACTGATCCCACTGGCCGCTCTCTCCCCATAGTGCTGTATCAAACCCCAAACTAATCCCTCTGCCCCGCTCTCTCCCCATAGTCCTGTATTAATCCCGATACTAATCCCACTGCCCCGCTTTCTCCCCATAGCCCTGTATCAATCCCCAAACTAATCCCACTGCCCCGCTCTCTCCCCATAGTCCTGTATCAATCCCCAAACTAATCCCACTGCCCCGCTCTCTCCTCATTGTCCTGTATCAATCCTCAAACTAATCCCACTGCCCCGCTCTCTCCCCATAGTCCTGGATCAATCCCCAAACTAATCCCACTGCCTCGCTCTCTCCACATAGTCCTGTATCAATCCCCAAACTTATCCCACTGCCCCGCTCACTCCCCATAGCCCTGTATCAATCCCCAAACTAATCCCACTGCCCCGCTCTCTCCCCATAGTCCTGTATCAATCCCCAAACTAATCCCACTGCCCCGCACTCTCCCCATAGCCCAGTATCAATCCCCAAACTAATCCCACTGCCCCGCTCTCTCCCCATAGTCCTGTATCAATCCCCAAACTAATCCCACTGCCCCGCTCTCTCCCCATAGCCCTGTATCAAACCCCAAACTAATCCCACTGCCCCGCTCTCTCCCCCTGGTCCTGTATCAAACCCCAAACTAATCCCACTGCCCCACTCTCTCCCCATAGTCCTGTATCAATCTCCAAACTAATCCCACGGCCCTGCTCTCTCCCCATAGTCCTGTATCAATCCCCAAACTAATCCCACTGCCCCGCTCTCTCCCCATAGTCCTGTATCAATCCCCAAACTAATCCAACGGCCCTGCTCTCTCCCCATAGTCCTGTATCAATCCCTAAACTAATCCCACTGCCCCGCTCTCTCCTCATAGTCCTGTATTAATCCCCAAACTAATCCCACTGCCACGCTCTCTCCCCATAGTCCTGGATCAATCCCCAAACTAATCCCACTGCCCCGCTCTCTCCCCATAGTCCTGTATCAATCCCCAAACTTATCCCACTGCCCCGCTCACTCCCCATAGCCCTGTATCAATCCCCAAACGAATCCCACTGCCCCGCTCTCTCCCCATAGTCCTGTATCAATCCCCAAACTAATCCCACTGCCCCGCTCTCTCCCCATAGTCCTGTATCAATCCCCAAACTTATCCCACTGCCCCGCTCACTCCCCATAGCCCTGTATCAATCCCCAAACTAATCCCACTGCCCCGCTCTCTCCCCATCGTCCTGTATCAATCCCCAAACTAATTCCACTGCCCCGCACTCTCCCCACAGCCCTTTATCAATCCCCAAACTAATCCCACTGCCCCGCTCACTCCCCATAGCCCTGTATCAATCCCCAAACGAATCCCACTGCCCCGCTCTCTCCCCATAGTCCTGTATCAATCCCCAAACTAATCCAACGGCCCTGCTCTCTCCCCATAGTCCTGTATCAATCCCTAAACTAATCCCACTGCCCCGCTCTCTCCTCATAGTCCTGTATTAATCCCCAAACTAATCCCACTGCCACGCTCTCTCCCCATAGTCCTGGATCAATCCCCAAACTAATCCCACTGCCCCGCTCTCTCCCCATAGTCCTGTATCAATCCCCAAACTTATCCCACTGCCCCGCTCACTCCCCATAGCCCTGTATCAATCCCCAAACGAATCCCACTGCCCCGCTCTCTCCCCATAGTCCTGTATCAATCCCCAAACTAATCCCACTGCCCCGCTCTCTCCCCATAGTCCTGTATCAATCCCCAAACTTATCCCACTGCCCCGCTCACTCCCCATAGCCCTGTATCAATCCCCAAACTAATCCCACTGCCCCGCTCTCTCCCCATCGTCCTGTATCAATCCCCAAACTAATTCCACTGCCCCGCACTCTCCCCACAGCCCTTTATCAATCCCCAAACTAATCCCACTGCCCCGCTCTCTCCCCATAGTCCTGTATCAATCGCCAAACTAATCCCACTGCCCCGCTCTCTCCCCATAGCCCTGTATCAAACCCCAAACTAATCCCACTGCCCCGCTCTCTCCCCTTGGTTCTGTATCAAACCCCAAACTAATCCCACTGCCCTGCTCTCTCCCCATAGTCCTGTATCAATCCCCAAACTAATCCCACTGCCCCGCTCTCTCCTCATAGCCCTGTATCAATCCCCAATCTAATCCCACTGCCCCGCTCTCTCCCCATAGCCCTGTATCAATCCCCAAACTAATCCCACTGCCCCGCTCTCTCCCCATCGTCCTGTATCAAACCCCAAACTAATCCCTCTGCCCCGCTCTCTCCCCATAGTCCTGTATTAATCCCCAAACTAATCCCACTGCCCCGCTCTCTCCCCATAGCCCTGTATCAATCTCCAAACTAATCCCACTGCCCCGCTCTTTCCCATAGTCCTGTATCAATCCCCAAACTAATCCCACTGCCCCGCTCTCTCTTCATGGTCCTGTATCAATCCCCAAACTAATCCCACTGCCCCGCACTCTCCCCGTAGTCCTGGATCAATCCCCAAACTAATCCCACTGACCCGCTCACTCCCCATAGTCCTGTATCAATCCCCAAACTAATCCCACGGCCCTGCTCTCTCCCCATGGTCCTGTATCAATCCCCAAACGAATCCCTATGCCCCGCTCTCTCGTCATAGTCCTGTATCAATCTCGAAAGTAATTCCACTGCCCCGCTCTCTCCCCATAGTCCTGTATCAATCCCTAAACTAATCCCACTGCCCCGCTCTCTCCACATAGTCCTGTATCAAACCCCAAACTAATCCCACTGCCCCGCTCTCTCCCCTTGGTCCTGTATCAAACCCCAAACTAATCCCACTGCCCCACTCTCTCCCCATAGTCCTGTATCAATCCCCAAACTAATCCCACTGCCCCGCTCTCTCCCCATAGTCCTGGATCAATCCCCAAACTAATCCCACTGCCCCGCTCTCTCCCCATAGTCCTGTATCAATCCCTAAACTAATCCCACTGCCCCGCTCTCTCCCCATAGTCCTGTATCAAACCCCAAACTAATCCCACTGCCCCGCTCTCTCCCCTTAGTCCTGTATCAAACCCCAAACTAATCCCACTGCCCCACTCTCTCACCATAGTCCTGTATCAATCTCCAAACTAATCCCACTGCCCCGCTCTCTCCCCATAGTCCTGTATCAATCTCCAAACTAATCCCACTGCCCCGATCTCTCCCCATCGTGCTGTATCCAATCCCAAACTAATCCCTCTGCCCCGCTCTCACCCCATAGTCCTTTATCAAACCCGAAACTAATCCGACTGCCCCGTTCTGTCCCCATCGTCCTGTATCAATCCCCAAACTAATCCCACTGCCCCGCTCTCTCCCCATAGCCCTGTATCAATCCCCAAACTAATCCCACTGCCCCGCCCTCTCCCCATCGTCCTGTATCAAACCCCAAACTAATCCCACTGCCCCGCTCTCTCCTCATAGTCCTGTATCAATCTCCAAACTAATCCCACTGCCCCGCTCTCTCCCCATAGTCCTATATCAATCCCCAAACTAATCCCAATGCCACGCTCTCTCGTCATAGTCCTGTATCAATCCCCAAACTAATCCCACTGCCCCTCTCTCTCCCCATAGCCCTGTATCAATCTCGAAACTAATCCCACTGCCCCGCTCTCTCCCCATAGCCCTGTATCAATCCCCAAAACTAATCCCACTGCCCCGCTCTCTCCCCATAGTCCTGTATCAATCCCCAAACTAATCCCACTGCCCCGCTTTCTCCCCATAGTCCTGTATCAATCCCCAAACTAATCCCACTGCCCCGCACTCTCCCCATAGCCCTGTATCAATCCCCAAACTAATCCCACTGCCCCGCTCTCTCCCCATAGTCCTGTATCAATCCCCAAACTAATCCCACTGCCCCGCTCTCTCCCCATAGCCCTGTATCAAACCCTAAACTAATCCCACTGCCCCGCTCTCTCCCCATAGTCCTGTATCAATCCACAAACGAATCCCACTGCCCCGCACTCTCCTCATAGTCCTGTATCAATCCCCAAACTGATCCCACTGGCCGCTGTCTCCCCATAGTGCTGTATCAAACCCCAAACTAATCCCTCTGCCCCGCTCTCTCCCCATAGCTCTGTATCAATCCCCAAACTAATCCCACTGCCCCGCTCTCTCCCCATAGCCCTGTATCAAACCCCAAACTAATCCCACTGCCCCGCTCTCTCCCCTTGGTTCTGTATCAACCCCCAAACTAATCCCACTGCCCTGCTCTCTCCCCATAGTCCTGTATCAATCCCCAAACTAATCCCACTGCCCCGCTCTCTCCTCATAGCCCTGTATCAATCCCCAAACTAATCCCACTGCCCCGCTCTCTCCCCATAGCCCTGTATCAATCCCCAAACTAATCCCACTGCCCCGCTCTCTCCCCATCGTCCTGTATCAAACCCCAAACTAATCCCTCTGCCCCGCTCTCTCCCCATAGTCCTGTATTAATCCCCAAACTTATCCCACTGCCCCGCTCACTCCCCATAGCCCTGTATCAATCCTCAAACGAATCCCACTGCCCCGCTCTCTCCCCATAGTCCTGTATCAATCCCCAAACTAATCCCACTGCCCCGCTCTCTCCCCATAGTCCTGTATCAATCCCCAAACTTATCCCACTGCCCCGCTCACTCCCCATAGCCCTGTATCAATCCCCAAACTAATCCCACTGCCCCGCTCTCTCCCCATCGTCCTGTATCAATCCCCAAACTAATTCCACTGCCCGCACTCTTCCCACAGCCCTTTATCAATCCCCAAACTAATCCCACTGCCCCGCTCTCTCCCCATAGTCCTGTATCAATCGCCAAACTAATCCCACTGCCCCGCTCTCTCCCCATAGCCCTGTATCAAACCCCAAACTAATCCCACTGCCCCGCTCTCTCCCCTTGGTTCTGTATCAAACCCCAAACTAATCCCACTGCCCTGCTCTCTCCCCATAGTCCTGTATCAATCCCCAAACTAATCCCACTGCCCCGCTCTCTCCTCATAGCCCTGTATCAATCCCCAAACTAATCCCACTGCCCCGCTCTCTCCCCATAGCCCTGTATCAATCCCCAAACTAATCGCACTGCCCCGCTCTCTCCCCATCGTCCTGTATCAAACCCCAAACTAATCCCTCTGCCCCGCTCTCTCCCCATAGTCCTGTATTAATCCCCAAACTAATCCCACTGCCCCGCTCTCTCCCCATAGCCCTGTATCAATCTCCAAACTAATCCCACTGCCCCGCTCTTTCCCATAGTCCTGTATGAATCCCCAAACTAATCCCACTGCCCCGCTCTCTCTTCATGGTCCTGTATCAATCCCCAAACTAATCCCACTGCCCCGCACTCTCCCCGTAGTCCTGGATCAATCCCCAAACTAATCCCACTGACCCGCTCACTCCCCATAGTCCTGTATCAATCCCCAAACTAATCCCACGGCCCTGCTCTCTCCCCATGGTCCTGTATCAATCCCCAAACGAATCCCTATGCCCCGCTCTCTCCTCATAGTCCTGTATCAATCTCGAAAGTAATTCCACTGCCCCGCTCTCTCCCCATAGTCCTGTATCAATCCCTAAACTAATCCCACTGCCCCGCTCTCTCCACATAGTCCTGTATCAAACCCCAAACTAATCCCACTGCCCCGCTCTCTCCCCTTGGTCCTGTATCAAACCCCAAACTAATCCCACTGCCCCACTCTCTCCCCATAGTCCTGTATCAATCCCCAAACTAATCCCACTGCCCCGCTCTCTCCCCATAGTCCTGGATCAATCCCCAAACTAATCCCACTGCCCCGCTCTCTCCCCATAGTCCTGTATCAATCCCTAAACTAATCCCACTGCCCCGCTCTCTCCCCATAGTCCTGTATCAAACCCCAAACTAATCCCACTGCCCCGCTCTCTCCCCTTAGTCCTGTATCAAACCCCAAACTAATCCCACTGCCCCACTCTCTCACCATAGTCCTGTATCAATCTCCAAACTAATCCCACTGCCCCGATCTCTCCCCATAGTGCTGTATCCAATCCCAAACTAATCCCTCTGCCCCGCTCTCACCCCATAGTCCTTTATCAAACCCGAAACTAATCCGACTGCCCCGTTCTGTCCCCATCGTCCTGTATCAATCCCCAAACTAATCCCACTGCCCCGCTCTCTCCCCATAGCCCTGTATCAATCCCCAAACTAATCCCACTGCCCCGCCCTCTCCCCATCGTCCTGTATCAAACCCCAAACTAATCCCACTGCCCCGCTCTCTCCTCATAGTCCTGTATCAATCTCCAAACTAATCCCACTGCCCCGCTCTCTCCCCATAGTCCTATATCAATCCCCAAACTAATCCCACTGCCACGCTCTCTCGTCATAGTCCTGTATCAATCCCCAAACGAATCCCACTGCCCCTCTCTCTCCCCATAGCCCTGTATCAATCTCGAAACTAATCCCACTGCCCCGCTCTCTCCCCATAGCCCTGTATCAATCCCCAAAACTAATCCCACTGCCCCGCTCTCTCCCCATAGTCCTGTATCAATCCCCAAACTAATCCCACTGCCCCGCTCTCTCCCCATAGTCCTGTATCAATCCCCAAACTAATCCCACTGCCCCGCACTCTCCCCATAGCCCTGTATCAATCCCCAAACTACTCCCACTGCCCCGCTCTCTCCCCATAGTCCTGTATCAATCCCCAAACTAATCCCACTGCCCCGCTCTCTCCCCATAGCCCTGTATCAAACCCCAAACTAATCCCACTGCCCCGCTCTCTCCCCATAGTCCTGTATCAATCCACAAACGAATCCCACTGCCCCGCACTCTCCTCATAGTCCTGTATCAATCCCCAAACTGATCCCACTGGCCGCTGTCTCCCCATAGTGCTGTATCAAACCCCAAACTAATCCCTCTGCCCCACTCTCTCCCCATAGCTCTGTATCAATCCCCAAACTAATCCCACTGCCCCGCTCTCTCCCCATAGCCCTGTATCAAACCCCAAACTAATCCCACTGCCCCGCTCTCTCCCCTTGGTTCTGTATCAAACCCCAAACTAATCCCACTGCCCTGCTCTCTCCCCATAGTCCTGTATCAATCCCCAAACTAATCCCACTGCCCCGCTCTCTCCTCATAGCCCTGTATCAATCCCCAAACTAATCCCACTGCCCCGCTCTCTCCCCATAGCCCTGTATCAATCCCCAAACTAATCCCACTGCCCCGCTCTCTCCCCATCGTCCTGTATCAAACCCCAAACTAATCCCTCTGCCCCGCTCTCTCCCCATAGTCCTGTATTAATCCCCAAACTAATCCCACTGCCCCGCTCTCTCCCCATAGCCCTGTATCAATCCCCAAACTAATCCCACTGCCCCGCTCTTTCCCCATAGTCCTGTATCAATCCCCAAACTAATCCCACTGCCCCGCTCTCTCTTCATAGTCCTGTATCAATCCCCAAACTAATCCCACTGCCCCGCACTCTCCCCGTAGTCCTGGATCAATCCCCAAACTAATCCCACTGACCCGCTCTCTCCCCATAGTCCTGTATCAATCCCCAAACTAATCCCACGGCCCTGCTCTCTCCCCATGGTCCTGTATCAATCCCCAAACGAATCCCTATGCCCCGCTCTCTCCTCATAGTCCTGTATCAATCTCGAAACTAATCCCACTGCCCCGCTCTCTCCCCATAGTCCTGTATCAATCCCTAAACTAATCCCACTGCCCCGCTCTCTCCACATAGTCCTGTATCAAACCCCAAACTAATCCCACTGCCCCGCTCTCTCCCCTTGGTCCTGTATCAAACCCCAAACTAATCCCACTGCCCCACTCTCTCCCCATAGTCCTGTATCAATCCCCAAACTAATCCCACTGCCCCGCTCTCTCCCCATAGTCCTGGATCAATCCCCAAACTAATCTCACTGCCCCGCTCTCTCCCCATAGTCCTGTATCAATCCCTAAACTAATCCCACTGCCCCGCTCTCTCCCCATAGTCCTGTATCAAACCCCAAACTAATCCCACTGCCCCGCTCTCTCCCCTTAGTCCTGTATCAAACCCCAAACTAATCCCACTGCCCCACTCTCTCACCATAGTCCTGTATCAATCTCCAAACTAATCCCACTGCCCCGCTCTCTCCCCATAGTCCTGTATCAATCTCCAAACTAATCCCACTGCCCCGATCTCTCCCCATAGTGCTGTATCCAACCCCAAACTAATCCCTCTGCCCCGCTCTCACCCCATAGTCCTGTATCAAACCCGAAACTAATCCGACTGCCCCGTTCTGTCCCCATTGTCCTGTATCAATCCCCAAACTAATCCCACTGCCCCGCTCTCTCCCCATAGCCCTGTATCAATCCCCAAACTAATCCCACTGCCCCGCCCTCTCCCCATAGTCCTGTATCAAACCCCAAACTAATCCCACTGCCCCGCTCTCTCCTCATAGTCCTGTATCAATCTCCAAACTAATCCCACTGCCCCGCTCTCTCCCCATAGTCCTATATCAATCCCCAAACTAATCCCACTGCCACGCTCTCTCGTCATAGTCCTGTATCAATCCCCAAACTAATCCCACTGCCCCTCTCTCTCCCCATAGCCCTGTATCAATCTCGAAACTAATCCCACTGCCCCGCTCTCTCCCCATAGCCCTGTATCAATCCCCAAAACTAATCCCACTGCCCCGCTCTCTCCCCATAGTCCTGTATCAATCCCCAAACATATCCCACTGCCCAGCTCACTACCCATAGCCCTGTATCAATCCCCAAACTAATCCCACTGCCCCGCTCTCTCCCCATAGTCCTGTATCAATCCCCAAACTAATCCCACTGCCCCGCTCTCTCCCCATAGCCCTGTATCAAACCCCAAACTAATCCCACTGCCCCGCTCTCTCCCCATAGTCCTGTATCAATCCACAAATTAATCCCACTGCCCCGCACTCTCCTCATAGTCCTGTATCAATCCCCAAACTGATCCCACTGGCCGCTCTCTCCCCATAGTGCTGTATCAAACCCCAAACTAATCCCTCTGCCCCGCTCTCTCCCCATAGTCCTGTATTAATCCCCAAACTAATCCCACTGCCCCGCTTTCTCCCCATAGCCCTGTATCAATCCCCAAACTAATCCCACTGCCCCGCTCTCTCCCCATAGTCCTGTATCAATCCCCAAACTAATCCAACTGCCCCGCTCTCTCCTCATTGTCCTGTATCAATTCTCAAACTAATCCCACTGCCCCGCTCTCTCCCCATAGTCCTGGATCAATCCCCAAACTAATCCCACTGCCTCGCTCTCTCCACATAGTCCTGTATCAATGCCCAAACTAATCCCACTGTCCCGCTCTCTCCCCATGGTCCTGTATTAATCCCCAAACTTATCCCACTGCCCCGCTCACTCCCCATAGCCCTGTATCAATCCCCAAACTAATCCCACTGCCCCGCTCTCTCCCCATAGTCCTGTATCAATCCCCAAACTAATCCCACTGCCCCGCACTCTCCCCATAGCCCAGTGTCAATCCCCAAACTAATCCCACTGCCCCGCTCTCTCCCCATAGTCCTGTGTCAATCCCCAAACCAATCCCACTGCCCCGCTCTCTCCCCATAGCCCTGTATCAAACCCCAAACTAATCCCACTGCCCCGCTCTCTCCCCCTGGTCCTGTATCAAACCCCAAACTAATCCCACTGCCCCACTCTCTCCCCATAGTCCTGTATCAATCTCCAAACTAATCCCACGGCCCTGCTCTCTCCCCATAGTCCTGTATCAATCCCCAAACTAATCCCACTGCCCAGCTCTCTCCCCATAGTCCTGTATCAATCCCCAAACTAATCCAACGGCCCTGCTCTCTCCCCATAGTCCTGTATCAATCCCTAAACTAATCCCACTGTCACGCCCTCTCCCCATAGATCTGTATCAAACCCCAAACTAATCCCACTGCCCCGCTCTCTCCCCTTGGTCCTGTATCAAACCCCAAACTAATCCCACTGCCCCACTCTCTCCCCATAGTCCTGTATCAATCTCCAAACTAATCCAACTGCCCCGCTCTATCCCCATAGTTCTGTATCAATCCCTAAACTAATCCCACTGTCCCGCTCTCTCCCCATAATCCTGTATCAAACCCCAAACTAATCCCACTGCCCAACTCTCTCCCCATAGACCTGTATCAATCTCCAAACTAATCCCACTGCCCCGCTCTCTCCCCATAGTCCTGTATCAATCTCCAAACGAATCCCACTGCCCCGAGCTCTCCCCATGGTGCTGTATCAAACCCCAAACTAATCGCTCTGCACCGCTCTCTCCCCATAGTCCTGTATTAATCCCCAAACTAATCCCACTGCCCCGCTCTCTCCCCTTAGCCCTGTATCAATCCCCAAACTAATCCCACTGCCCGCTCTCTCCCCATAGTCCTGTATCAATCCCCAAACCAATCCCACTGCCCCGCTCTCTCCTCATAGTCCTGTATCAATCCCCAAACTAATCGCACTGCCGCGCTCTCTCCCCATAGTCCTGGATCAATCCCCAAACTAATCCCACTGCCCCGCTCTCTCCCCATAGTCCTGTATCAATCCCCAAACTTATCCCACTGCCCCGCTCACTCCCCATAGCCCTGTATCAATCCCCAAACTAATCCGACTTCCCCGCTCTCTCCCCATAGTCCTGTATCAATCCCCAAACTAATCCCACTGCCCCGCTCTCTCCCCATAGTCCTGTATCAATCCCCAAACTTATCCCACTGCCCCGCTCACTCCCCATAGCCCTGTATCAATCCCCAAACTAATCCCACTGCCCCGCTCTCTCCCCATAGTCCTGTATCAATCCCCAAACTAATTCCACTGCCCCGCACTCTCCTCATAGCCCTTTATCAATCCCCAAACTAATCCCACTGCCCCGCTCCCTCCCCATAGTCCTGTATCAATCCCCAAACTAATCCCACTGCCCCGCTCTCTCCCCATAGCCCTGTATCAAACCCCAAACTAATCCCACTGCCCCGCTCTCTCCCCTTGGTTCTGTATCAAACCCCAAACTAATCCCACTGCCCTGCGCTCTCCCCATAGTCCTGTATCAATCCCCAAACTAATCCCACTGCCCCGCTCTCTCCTCATAGCCCTGTATCAATCCCCAAACTAATCCCACTGCCCCGCTCTCTCCACATAGCCCTGTATCAATCCCCAAACTAATCCCACTGCCCCGCTCTCTCCCCATCGTCCTGTATCAAACCCCAAACTAATCCCTCTGCCCCGCTCTCTCCCCATAGTCCTGTATTAATCCCCAAACTAATCCCACTGCCCCGCTCTCTCCCCATAGACCTGTATCAATCCCCAAACTAATCCCACTGCCCCGCTCTTTCCCCATAGTCCTGTATCAATCCCCAAACTAATCCCACTGCCCCGCTCTCTCTTCATAGTCCTGTATCAATCCCCAAAGAAATCCCACTGCCCCGCTCTCTCCCCGTAGTCCTGGATCAATCCCCAAACTAATCCCACTGACCCGCTCTCTCCCCATAGTCCTGGATCAATCCCCAAACTAATCCCACGGCCCTGCTCTCTCCCCATGGTCCTGTATCAATCCCCAAACGAATCCCGATGCCCCGCTCGCTCCTCATAGTCCTGTATCAATCTCGAAACTAATCCCACTGCCCCGTTCTCTCCCCATTGTCCTGTATCAATACCTAAACTAATCCCACTGCCCCGCTCTCTCCACATAGTCCTGTATCAAACCCCAAACTAATCCCACTGCCCCGCTCTCTCCCCTTGGTCCTGTATCAAACCCCAAACTAATCCCACTGCCCCACTCTCTCCCCATAGTCCTGTATCAATCCCCAAACTAATCCCAATGCCCCGCTCTCTCCCCATAGTCCTGGATCAATCCCCAAACTAATCCCACTGCCCCGCTCTCTCCCCATAGTCCTGTATCAATCCCTAAACTAATCCCACTGCCCCGCTCTCTCCCCATAGTCCTGTATCAAACCCCAAACTAATCCCACTGCCCCACTCTCTCCCCATAGTCCTGTATCAAACCCCAAACTAATCCCACTGCCCCACTCTCTCACCATAGTACTGTATCAATCTCCAAACTAATCCCACTGCCCCGCTCTCTCCCCATAGTCCTGTATCAATCTCCAAACTAATCCCACTGCCCCGATCTCTCCCCATAGTGCTGTATCCAACCCCAAACTAATCCCTCTGCCCCGCTCTCTCCCCATAGTCCTGTATCAAACCCCAAACTAATCCGACTGCCCCGTTCTGTCCCCATTGTCCTGTATCAATCCCCAAACTAATCCCACTGCCCCGCTCTCTCCCCATAGTCCTGTATCATTCCCCAAACTAATCCCACTGCCCCATTCTCTGCCCATAGCCCTGTATCAATCCCCAAACTAATCCCACTGCCCCGCTCTTTCCCCATAGCCCTGTATCAATCCCCAAACTAATTCCTCTGCCCTGCTCTCTCCCCATAGTCCTGTATCAATCCCCAAACTTATCCCACTGCCCCGCTCACTCCCCATAGCCCTGTATCAATCCCCAAACTAATCCCACTGCCCCGCTCTCTCCCCATAGTCCTGTATCAATCCCCAAACTAATTCCACTGCCCCGCACTCTCCCCATAGCCCTTTATCAATCCCCAAACTAATCCCACTGCCCCGCTCTCTCCCCATAGTCCTGTATCAATCCCCAAACTAATCCCACTGCCCCGCTCTCTCCCCATAGCCCTGTCTCAAACCCCAAACTAATCCCACTGCCCCGCTCTGTCCCCTTGGTTCTGTATCAAACCCCAAACTAATCCCACTGCCCTGCTCTCTCCCCATAGTCCTGTATCAATCCCCAAACTAATCCCACTGCCCCGCTCTCTCCTCATAGCCCTGTATCAATCCCCAAACTAATCCCACTGCCCCGCTCTCTCCCCATAGCCCTGTATCAATCCCCAAACTAATCCCACTGCCCCGCTCTCTCCCCATCGTCCTGTATCAAACCCCAAACTAATCCCTCTGCCCCGCTCTCTCCCCATAGTCTTGTATTAATCCCCAAACTAATCCCACTGCCCCGCTCTCTCCCCATAGGCCTGTATCAATCCCCAAACTAATCCCACTGCCCCGCTCTTTCCCCATAGTCCTGTATCAATCCCCAAACTAATCCCACTGCCCCGCTCTCTCTTCATAGTCCTGTATCAATCCCCAAACTAATCCCACTGCCCCGCACTCTCCCCGTAGTCCTGGATCAATCCCCAAACTAATCCCACTGACCCGCTCTCTCCCCATAGTCCTGTATCAATCCCCAAACTAATCCCACGGCCCTGCTCTCTCCCCATGGTCCTGTATCAATCCCCAAACGAATCCCTATGCCCCGCTCTCTCCTCATAGTCCTGTATCAATCTCGAAACTAATCCCACTGCCCCGCTCTCTCCCCTTGGTCCTGTATCAAACCCCAAACTAATCCCACTGCCCCGCTCTCTCCCCATAGTCCTGTTTCAATCCCCAAACTAATCCCAATGCCCCGCTCTTTCTCCCCATAGTCCTGGATCAATCCCCAAACTAATCCCACTGCCCCGCTCTCTCCCCATAGTCCTGTATCAATCCCTAAACTAATCCCACTGCCCCGCTCTCTCCCCATAGTCCTGTATCAAACCCCAAACTAATCCCACTGCCTCGCTCTCTCCCCTTAATCCTGTATCAAACCCCAAACTAATCCCACTGCCCCACTCTCTCAACATAGTACTGTATCAATCTCCAAACTAATCCCACTGCCCCGCTCTCTCCCCATAGTCCTGTATCAATCTCCAAACTAATCCCACTGCCCCGATCTCTCCCCATAGTGCTGTATCAAACCCCAAACTAATCCGACTGCCCCGTTCTGTCCCCATTGTCCTGTATCAATGCCCAAACTAATCCCACTGCCCCGCTCTCTCCCCAAACTCCTGTATCACTCCCCAAACTAATCCCACTGCCCCGTTCTCTGCCCATAGCCCTGTATCAATCCCCAAACTAATCCCACTGCCCCGCTCTCTCCCCATAGCCCTGTATCAATCCCCAAACTAATCCCACTGCCCCGCTCTCTCCCCATAGTCCTGTATCAAACCCCAAACTAATCCCACTGCCCCGCTCTCTCCTCATAGTCCTGTATCAATCTCCAAACTAATCCCACTGCCCCGCTCTCTCCCCATAGTCCTATATCAATCCCCAAACTAATCCCACTGCCCGGCTCTCTCGTCATAGTCCTGTATCAATCCCCAAACTAATCCCACTGCCCCACTCTCTCCCCATAGCCCTGTATCAATCTCGAAACTAATCCCACTGCCCCGCTCTCTCCCCATAGCCCTGTATCAATCCCCAAACTGATCCCACTGCCCCGCTCTCTCCCCATAGTCCTGTATCAATCCCCAAACTTATCCCACTGCCCAGCTCACTACCCATAGCCCTGTATCAAACCCAAACTAATCCCACTGCCCCGCTCTCTCCCCATAGTCCTGTATCAATCCCCATACTAATCCCACTGCCCCGCACTCTCCCCATAGCCCTGTATCAATCCCCAAACTAATCCCACTGCCCCGCTCTCTCCCCATAGTCCTGTATCAATCCCCAAACTAATCCCACTGCCCCGCTCTCTCCCCATAGCCCTGTATCAAACCCCAAACTAATCCCACTGCCCCGCTCTCTCCCCATAGTCCTGTATCAATCCACAAACTAATCCCACTGCCCCGCACTCTCCTCATCGTCCTGTATCAATCCCCAAACTGATCCCACTGCCCGCTCTCTCCCCATAGTGCTGTATCAAACCCCAAACTAATCCATCTGCCCCGCTCTCTCCCCATTGTCCTGTATTAATCCCCAAACTAATCCCACTGCCCCGCTTTCTCCCCACAGCCCTGTATCAATCCCCAAACTAATCCCACTGCCCCGCTCTCTCCCCATCGTCCTGTATCAATCCCCAAACTAATCCCACTGCCCCGCTCTCTCCTCATAGTCCTGTATCAATCCCCAAACTAATCCCACTGCCCCGCTCTCTCCCCATAGTCCTGGATCAATCCCCAAACTAATCCCACTGCCTCGCTCTCTCCCCATAGTCCTGTATCAATCCCCAAACTTATCCCACTGCCCCGCTCACTCCCCATAGCCCTGTATCAATCCCCAAACTAATCCCACTGCCCCGCTCTCTCCCCATAGTCCTGTATCAATCCCCAAACTAATCCCACTGCCCCGCTCTCTCCCCATAGTCCTGTATCAATCCCCAAACTAATCCCACTGCCCCGCTCTCTCCACATAGCCCTGTATCAAACCCCAAACTTATCCCACTGCCCCGCTCTCTCCCCCTGGTCCTGTATCAAACCCCAAACTAATCCCACTGCCCCACTCTCTCCCCATAGTCCTGTATCAATCTCCAAACTAATCCCACTGCCCCGCTCTCTCCCCATAGTCCTGTATCAATCTCCAAACTAATTCCACTGCACCGATCTCTCCCCATAGTGCTGTATCAAACCCGAAACTAATCCCTCTGCCCTACTCTCTCCCCATAGTCCTGTATCAATCCCCAAACTAATCCCACTGCCCCGCTCTCTCCCCATAGTCCTGTATCAATCCCCAAACTAATCTCACGGCCCTGCTCTCTCCCCATAGTCCTGTTTCAATCCCCAAACTAATCCCACTGCCCCGCTCTCTCCCCATAGTCCTGTATCAATCCCCAAACTAATCGAACGGCCCTGCTCTCTCCCCATAGTCCTGTTTCAATCCCTAAACTAATCCCACAGTCCCGCCCTCTCCCCATAGTTCTGTATCACACCCCAAACTAATCCCACTGCCCCGCTCTCTCCCCTTGGTCCTGTATCAAACCCCAAACTAATCCCACTGCCCCACTCTCTCCCCATAGTCCTGTATCAATCTCCAAACTAATCCCACTGCCCCGCTCTCTCCCCATAGTCCTGTATCAATCTCCAAACTAATCCCACTGCCCCGATCTCTCCCCATAGTGCTGTATCAATCCCCAAACTAATCCCACTGCCCCGCTCTCTCCTCATAGTCCTGTATCAATCCCCAAACTAGTCCCACTGCCCCGCTCTCTCCCCATAGTCGGATCAATCTCCAAAATAATCCCACTGCCCCGCTCTCTCCCCATAGACCTGTATCAATCCCCAAACTTATCCCACTGCCCCGCTCACTCCCCATAGCCCTGTATCAATCCCCAAACTAATCCCACTGCCCCGCTCTCTCCCCATAGTCCTGTATCTATCCCCTAACTAATCGCACTGCCCCGCTCTCTCCCCATAGTCCTGTATCAATCCCCAAACTTATCGCACTGCCCCGCTCACTCCCCATAGCCCTGTATCAACCCCAAACTAATCCCACTGCCCCGCTCTCTCCCCATAGTCCTGTATCAATCTCCAAACTAATCCCACTGCCCCGCTCTCTCCCCATAGTCCTGTATCAATATCCAAACTAATTCCACTGCCCCGATCTCTCCCCATAGTGCTGTATCAAACCCGAAACTAATCCCTCTGCCCTGCTCTCTCCCCATAGTCCTGTATTAATCCCCAAACTAATCCCACTGCCCCGCTCTCTCCCCATAGCCCTGTATCAATCCCAAAACTCATCCCACTGCCCCGCTCTCTCCCCATAGTCCTGTATCAATCCTCAAACTAATCCCACTGCCCCGCACTCTCCCCATAGTCCTGTATCAATCCCCAAACTAATCCCACGGCCCTGCTCTCTCCCCATAGTCCTGTATCAATCCGCAAACTAATCCCACTGCCCCGCTCTCTCCCCATAGTCCTGTATCAATCCCCAAATTAATCCCACGGCCCTGCTCTATCCACATAGTCCTGTATCAATCCCTAAACTAATCCCACTGTCCCGCTCTCTCTCCACAGTCTTGTATCAATCCCCAAACTAATCCCACTGCCCCGCTCTCTCCCCTTGGTCCTGTATCAAACCCCAAACTAATCCCACTGCCCCATCTCTCCCCATAGTTCTGTATCAAACCCCAAACTAATCCCTCTGCCCCGCTCTCTCCCCATAGTCCTGTATTAATCCCCAAACTAATCCCACTGCCCCGCTCTCTCCCCATAGCCCTGTATCAATCCCCAAACTAATCCCACTGCCCCGCTCTCTCTCCATAGTCCTGTATCAATCCCCAAACTAATGCCACTGCCCCGCTCTCTCCTCATAGTCCTGTATCAATCCCCAAACTAGTCCCACTGCCCCGCTCTCTCCCCATAGTCCTGGATCAATCCCCAAACTAATCCCACTGCCCCGCTCTCTCCCCACAGACCTCTATCAATCCCCAAACTTATCCCACTGCCCCGCTCACTCCCCATAGCCCTGTATCAATCCCCAAACTAATCCCACTGCCCCGCTCTCTCCCCATAGTCCTGTATCAATCCCCAAACTAATCCCACTGCCCCGATCTCTCCCCATAGCCCTGTTTCAAACCCCAAACTAATCCCACTGCCCCGCTCTCTCCCCTTGGTCCTGTATCAAACCCCAAACTAATCCCACTGCCCCACTCTCTCCCCATAGTCCTGTATCAATCTCCAAACTAATCCCACTGCCCCGCTCTCTGCCCATAGTCCTGTATCAATCTCCAAACTAATTCCACTGCCCCGATCGCTCCCCATAGTGCTGTATCAAACCCCAAACTAATCCCTCTGGCCCTCTCTCTCCCCATAGTCCTGTGTTAATCCCCAAACTAATCCCACTGCCCCGCTCTCTCCCAATAGCCCTGTATCAATCCCCAAACTAATCCCACTGCCCCACTCTCCCCCATAGTCCTGTATCAATCCCCAAACTAATCCCACTGCCCCGCTCTCTCCCCATAGTCCTGTATCAATCCCCAAACTAATCCCACGGCCCTGTTCTCTCCCCATCGTCCTGTATCAATCCCCAAACTAATCCCACTGCCCCGCTCTCTCCCCATAGTCCTGTATCAATCCCCAAACTAATCCCACGGCCCTGCTCTCTCCCCATAGTCCTGTATCAATCCCCAAACTAATCCCACTGCCCCGCTCTCTCCCCATAGTCTTGTATCAATCTCGAAACTAATCCCACTTCCCCGCTCTCTCCCCATGGTCCTGTTTCAATCCCTAAACTAATCCCACTGCCCCGCTCTCTCCCCATCGTCCTGTATCAAACCCCAAACTAATCCCACTGCCCCGCTCTCTCCCCTTGGTCCGGTATCAAACCCCAAACTAATCCCACTGCCCCACTCTCTCCCCATAGTCCTGTATCAATCTCCAAACTAATCCCACTGCCCCGTCTCTCCCTATAGTCCTGTATCAATCTCCAAACTAATCCCACTGCCCCGATCTCTCCCTATAGTGCTGTATCAAACCCCAAACTAATCCCTCTGCCCCGCTCTCTCCCCATAGTCCTGTATTAATCCCCAAACTAATCCCACTGCCCCGCTCTCTCCCCATAGTCCTGTATCAAACCCCAAACTAATCCCACTGCCCCGCTCTCACCCCTTGGTCCTGTATCAAACCCCAAACTAATCCCACTGCCCCACTCTCTCCCCATAGTCCTGTATCGATCCCCAAACTAATCCCACTGCCCCGCTCTCTCCCCATAGACCTGTATCAATCCCCAAACTAATCTCACGGCCCTGCTCTCTCCCCATAGTCCTGTATCAATCCCCAAACTAATCCCACTGCCCCGCTCTCTCCCCATAGTCCTGTATCAATCCCCAAACTAATCCAACGGCCCTGCTCTCTCCCCATAGTCCTGTATCAATCCCTAAACTAATCCCACAGTCCCGCCCTCTCCCCATAGTCCTGTATCACACCCCAAACTAATCCCACTGCCCCGCTCTCTCCCCTTGGTCCTGTATCAAACCCCAAACTAATCCCACTGCCCCACTCTCTCCCCATAGTCCTGTATCAATCTCCAAACGAATCCCACTGCCCCGCTCTCTCCCCATAGTCCTGTATCAATCTCCAAACTAATCCCACTGCCCCGATCTCTCCCCATAGTGCTGTATCAATCCCCAAACTAATCCCACTGCCCCGCTCTCTCCTCATAGTCCTGTATCAATCCCCAAACTAGTCCCACTGCCCCGATCTCTCCCCATAGTCGGATCAATCTCCAAAATAATCCCACTGCCCCGCTCTCTCCCCATAGACCTGTATCAATCCCCAAACTTATCCCACTACCCCGCTCACTCCCCATAGCCCTGTATCAATCCCCAAACTAATCCCACTGCCCCGCTCTCTCCCCATAGTCCTGTATCTATCCCCTAACTAATCCCACTGCCCCGCTCTCTCCCCATAGTCCTGTATCAATCCCCAAACTTATCGCACTGCCCCGCTCACTCCCCATAGCCCTGTATCAACCCCAAACTAATCCCACTGCCCCACTCTCTCCCCATAGTCCTGTATCAATCTCCAAACTAATCCCACTGCCCCTCTCTCTCCCCATAGTCCTGTATCAATCTCCAAACTAATTCCACTGCCCCGATCTCTCCCCATAGTGCTGTATCAAACCCGAAACTAATCCCTCTGCCCTGCTCTCTCCCCATAGTCCTGTATTAATCCCCAAACTAATCCCATTGCCCCGCTCTCTCTCCAAAGCCCTGTATCAATCCCCAAACTAATCCCACTGCCCCGCTCTCTCCCCATAGTCCTGTATCAATCCTCAAACTAATCCCACTGCCCCGCTCTCTCCCCATAGTCCTGTATCAATCCCCAAACTAATCCCCCGGCCCTGCTCTCTCCCCATAGTCCTGTATCAATCCGCAAACTAATCCCACTGCCCCGCTCTCTCCCCATAGTCCTGTATCAATCCCCAAATTAATCCCACGGCCCTGCTCTATCCACATAGTCCTGTATCAATCCCTAAACTAATCCCACTGTCCCGCTCTCTCCCCACAGTCTTGTATCAATCCCCAAACTAATCCCACTGCCCCGCTCTCTCCCCTTGGTCCTGTATCAAACCCCAAACTAATCACACTGCCCCATCTCTCCCCATAGTTCTGTATCAATCTCCAAACTAACCCCACTGCCCCGCTCTCTCCCCATAGTCCTGTATCAATCTCCAAACTAATCCCACTGCCCCGATCTCTCCCCATAGTGCTGTATCAAACCCCAAACTAATCCCTCTGCCCCGCTCTCTCCCCATAGTCCTGTATTAATCCCCAAACTAATCCCACTGCCCCGCTCTCTCCCCATAGCCCTGTATCAATCCCCAAACTAATCCCACTGCCCCGCTCTCTCCATAGTCCTGTATCAATCCACAAACTAATCCCACTGCCCCGCTCTCTCCTCATAGTCCTGTATCAATCCCCAAACTAGTCCCACTGCCCCGCTCTCTCCCCATAGTCCTGGATCAATCCCCAAACTAATCCCACTGCCCCGCTCTCTCCCCACAGACCTGTATCAATCCCCAAACTTATCCCACTGCCCCGCTCACTCCCCATCGCCCTGTATCAATCCCCAAACTAATCCCACTGCCCCGCTCTCTCCCCATAGTCCTGTATCAATCCCCTAACTAATCCCACTGCCCCGCTCTCTCCCCATAGTCCTGTATCAATCCCCAAACTTATCCCACTGCCCCGCTCACTCACCATAGCCCTGTATCAATCCCCAAACTAATCCCACTGCCCCTCTCTCTCCTCATAGTCCTGTATCAATTTCGAAAGTAATTCCACTGCCCCGCTCTCTCCCCATAGTCCTGTATCAATCCCTCAACTAATCCCACTGCCCCGCTCTCTCCACATAGTCCTGTATCAAACCCCAAACTAATCCCACTGCCCCGCTCTCTCCCCTTGGTCCTGTATCAAACCCCAAATTAATCCCACTGCCCCACTCTCTCCCCATAGTCCTGTATCAATCCCCAAACTAATCCCACTGCCCCGCTCTCTCCCCATAGTCCTGGATCAATCCCCAAACTAATCCCACTGCCCCGCTCTCTCCCCATAGTCCTGTATCAATCCCTAAACTAATCCCACTGCCCCGCTCTCTCCCCATAGTCCTGTATCAAACCCCAAACTAATCCCACTGCCCCGCTCTCTCCCCTTAGTCCTGTATCAAACCCCAAACTAATCCCACTGCCCCACTCTCTCACCATAGTCCTGTATCAATCTCCAAACTAATCCCACTGCCCCGATCTCTCCCCATAGTGCTGTATCCAATCCCAAACTAATCCCTCTGCCCCGCTCTCACCCCATAGTCCTTTATCAAACCCGAAACTAATCCGACTGCCCCGTTCTGTCCCCATCGTCCTGTATCAATCCCCAAACTAATCCCACTGCCCCGCTCTCTCCCCATAGCCCTGTATCAATCCCCAAACTAATCCCACTGCCCCGCCCTCTCCCCATCGTCCTGTATCAAACCCCAAACTAATCCCACTGCCCCGCTCTCTCCTCATAGTCCTGTATCAATCTCCAAACTAATCCCACTGCCCCGCTCTCTCCCTATAGTCCTATATCAATCCCCAAACTAATCCCACTGCCACGCTCTCTCGTCATAGTCCTGTATCAATCCCCAAACGAATCCCACTGCCCCTCTCTCTCCCCATAGCCCTGTATCAATCTCGAAACTAATCCCACTGCCCCGCTCTCTCCCCATAGCCCTGTATCAATCCCCAAAACTAATCCCACTGCCCCGCTCTCTCCCCATAGTCCTGTATCAATCCCCAAACTAATCCCACTGCCCCGCTCTCTCCCCATAGTCCTGTATCAATCCCCAAACTAATCCCACTGCCCCGCACTCTCCCCATAGCCCTGTATCAATCCCCAAACTAATCCCACTGCCCCGCTCTCTCCCCATAGTCCTGTATCAATCCCCAAACTAATCCCACTGCCCCGCTCTCTCCCCATAGCCCTGTATCAAACCCCAAACTAATCCCACTGCCCCGCTCTCTCCCCATAGTCCTGTATCAATCCACAAACGAATCCCACTGCCCCGCACTCTCCTCATAGTCCTGTATCAATCCCCAAACTGATCCCACTGGCCGCTGTCTCCCCATAGTGCTGTATCAAACCCCAAACTAATCCCTCTTCCCCGCTCTCTCCCCATAGCTCTGTATCAATCCCCAAACTAATCCCACTGCCCCGCTCTCTCCCCATAGCCCTGTATCAAACCCCAAACTAATCCCACTGCCCCGCTCTCTCCCCTTGGTTCTGTATCAAACCCCAAACTAATCCCACTGCCCTGCTCTCTCCCCATAGTCCTGTATCAATCCCCAAACTAATCCCACTGCCCCGCTCTCTCCTCATAGCCCTGTATCAATCCCCAAACTAATCCCACTGCCCCGCTCTCTCCCCATAGCCCTGTATCAATCCCCAAACTAATCCCACTGCCCCGCTCTCTCCCCATCGTCCTGTATCAAACCCCAAACTAATCCCTCTGCCCCGCTCTCTCCCCATAGTCCTGTATTAATCCCCAAACTAATCCCACTGCCCCGCTCTCTCCCCATAGCCCTGTATCAATCCCCAAACTAATCCCACTGCCCCGCTCTTTCCCCATAGTCCTGTATCAATCCCCAAACTAATCCCACTGCCCCGCTCTCTCTTCATAGTCCTGTATCAATCCCCAAACTAATCCCACTGCCCCGCACTCTCCCCGTAGTCCTGGATCAATCCCCAAACTAATCCCACTGACCCGCTCTCTCCCCATAGTCCTGTATCAATCCCCAAACTAATCCCACGGCCCTGCTCTCTCCCCATGGTCCTGTATCAATCCCCAAACGAATCCCTATGCCCCGCTCTCTCCTCATAGTCCTGTATCAATCTCGAAACTAATCCCACTGCCCCGCTCTCTCCCCATAGTCCTGTATCAATCCCTAAACTAATCCCACTGCCCCGCTCTCTCCACATAGTCCTGTATCAAACCCCAAACTAATCCCACTGCCCCGCTCTCTCCCCTTGGTCCTGTATCAAACCCCAAACTAATCCCACTGCCCCACTCTCTCCCCATAGTCCTGTATCAATCCCCAAACTAATCCCACTGCCCCGCTCTCTCCCCATAGTCCTGGATCAATCCCCAAACTAATCTCACTGCCCCGCTCTCTCCCCATAGTCCTGTATCAATCCCTAAACTAATCCCACTGCCCCGCTCTCTCCCCATAGTCCTGTATCAAACCCCAAACTAATCCCACTGCCCCGCTCTCTCCCCTTAGTCCTGTATCAAACCCCAAACTAATCCCACTGCCCCACTCTCTCACCATAGTCCTGTATCAATCTCCAAACTAATCCCTCGGCCCCGCTCTCTCCCCATAGTCCTGTATCAATCTCCAAACTAATCCCACTGCCCCGATCTCTCCCCATAGTGCTGTATCCAACCCCAAACTAATCCCTCTGCCCCGCTCTCACCCCATAGTCCTGTATCAAACCCGAAACTAATCCGACTGCCCCGTTCTGTCCCCATTGTCCTGTATCAATCCCCAAACTAATCCCACTGCCCCGCTCTCTCCCCATAGCCCTGTATCAATCCCCAAACTAATCCCACTGCCCCGCCCTCTCCCCATAGTCCTGTATCAAACCCCAAACTAATCCCACTGCCCCGCTCTCTCCTCATAGTCCTGTATCAATCTCCAAACTAATCCCACTGCCCCGCTCTCTCCCCATAGTCCTATATCAATCCCCAAACTAATCCCACTGCCACGCTCTCTCGTCATAGTCCTGTATCAATCCCCAAACTAATCCCACTGCCCCTCTCTCTCCCCATAGCCCTGTATCAATCTCGAAACTAATCCCACTGCCCCGCTCTCTCCCCATAGCCCTGTATCAATCCCCAAAACTAATCCCACTGCCCCGCTCTCTCCCCATAGTCCTGTATCAATCCCCAAACATATCCCACTGCCCAGCTCACTACCCATAGCCCTGTATCAATCCCCAAACTAATCCCACTGCCCCGCTCTCTCCCCATAGTCCTGTATCAATCCCCAAACTAATCCCACTGCCCCGCTCTCTCCCCATAGCCCTGTATCAAACCCCAAACTAATCCCACTGCCCCGCTCTCTCCCCATAGTCCTGTATCAATCCACAAATTAATCCCACTGCCCCGCACTCTCCTCATATTCCTGTATCAATCCCCAAACTGATCCCACTGGCCGCTCTCTCCCCATAGTGCTGTATCAAACCCCAAACTAATCCCTCTGCCCCGCTCTCTCCCCATAGTCCTGTATTAATCCCCAAACTAATCCCACTGCCCCGCTTTCTCCCCATAGCCCTGTATCAATCCCCAAACTAATCCCACTGCCCCGCTCTCTCCCCATAGTCCTGTATCAATCCCCAAACTAATCCAACTGCCCCGCTCTCTCCTCATTGTCCTGTATCAATCCTCAAACTAATCCCACTGCCCCGCTCTCTCCCCATAGTCCTGGATCAATCCCCAAACTAATCCCACTGCCTCGCTCTCTCCACATCGTCCTGTATCAATGCCCAAACTAATCCCACTGTCCCGCTCTCTCCCCATGGTCCTGTATTAATCCCCAAACTTATCCCACTGCCCCGCTCACTCCCCATAGCCCTGTATCAATCCCCAAACTAATCCCACTGCCCCGCTCTCTCCCCATAGTCCTGTATCAATCCCCAAACTAATCCCACTGCCCCGCACTCTCCCCATAGCCCAGTGTCAATCCCCAAACTAATCCCACTGCCCCGCTCTCTCCCCATAGTCCTGTGTCAATACCCAAACCAATCCCACTGCCCCGCTCTCTCCCCATAGCCCTGTATCAAACCCCAAACTAATCCCACTGCCCCGCTCTCTCCCCCTGGTCCTGTATCAAACCCCAAACTAATCCCACTGCCCCACTCTCTCCCCATAGTCCTGTATCAATCTCCAAACTAATCCCACGGCCCTGCTCTCTCCCCATAGTCCTGTATCAATCCCCAAACTAATCCCACTGCCCAGCTCTCTCCCCATAGTCCTGTATCAATCCCCAAACTAATCCAACGGCCCTGCTATCTCCCCATAGTCCTGTATCAATCCCTAAACTAATCCCACTGTCACGCCCTCTCCCCATAGATCTGTATCAAACCCCAAACTAATCCCACTGCCCCGCTCTCTCCCCTTGGTCCTGTATCAAACCCCAAACTAATCCCACTGCCCCACTCTCTCCCCATAGTCCTGTATCAATCTCCAAACTAATCCAACTGCCCCGCTCTATCCCCATAGTTCTGTATCAATCCCTAAACTAATCCCACTGTCCCGCTCTCTCCCCATAATCCTGTATCAAACCCCAAACTAATCCCACTGCCCAACTCTCTCCCCATAGACCTGTATCAATCTCCAAACTAATCCCACTGCCCCGCTCTCTCCCCATAGTCCTGTATCAATCTCCAAACGAATCCCACTGCCCCGAGCTCTCCCCATGGTGCTGTATCAAACCCCAAACTAATCGCTCTGCACCGCTCTCTCCCCATAGTCCTGTATTAATCCCCAAACAAATCCCACTGCCCCGCTCTCTCCCCTTAGCCCTGTATCAATCCCCAAACTAATCCCACTGCCCGCTCTCTCCCCATAGTCCTGTATCAATCCCCAAACCAATCCCACTGCCCCGCTCTCTCCTCATAGTCCTGTATCAATCCCCAAACTAATCGCACTGCCGCGCTCTCTCCCCATAGTCCTGGATCAATCCCCAAACTAATCCCACTGCCCCGCTCTCTCCCCATAGTCCTGTTTCAATCCCCAAACTTATCCCACTGCCCCGCTCACTCCCCATAGCCCTGTATCAATCCCCAAACTAATCCGACTTCCCCGCTCTCTCCCCATAGTCCTGTATCAATCCCCAAACTAATCCCACTGCCCCGCTCTCTCCCCATAGTCCTGTATCAATCCCCAAACTTATCCCACTGCCCCGCTCACTCCCCATAGCCCTGTATCAATCCCCAAACTAATCCCACTGCCCCGCTCTCTCCCCATAGTCCTGTATCAATCCCCAAACTAATTCCACTGCCCCGCACTCTCCTCATAGCCCTTTATCAATCCCCAAACTAATCCCACTGCCCCGCTCCCTCCCCATAGTCCTGTATCAATCCCCAAACTAATCCCACTGCCCCGCTCTCTCCCCATAGCCCTGTATCAAACCCCAAACTAATCCCACTGCCCCGCTCTCTCCCCTTGGTTCTGTATCAAACCCCAAACTAATCCCACTGCCCTGCGCTCTCCCCATAGTCCTGTATCAATCCCCAAACTAATCCCACTGCCCCGCTCTCTCCTCATAGCCCTGTATCAATCCCCAAACTAATCCCACTGCCCCGCTCTCTCCCCATAGCCCTGTATCAATCCCCAAACTAATCCCACTGCCCCGCTCTCTCCCCATCGTCCTGTATCAAACCCCAAACTAATCCCTCTGCCCCGCTCTCTCCCCATAGTCCTGTATTAATCCCCAAACTAATCCCACTGACCCGCTCTCTCCCCATAGACCTGTATCAATCCCCAAACTAATCCCACTGCCCCGCTCTTTCCCCATAGTCCTGTATCAATCCCCAAACTAATCCCACTGCCCCGCTCTCTCTTCATAGTCCTGTATCAATCCCCAAAGAAATCCCACTGCCCCGCTCTCTCCCCGTAGTCCTGGATCAATCCCCAAACTAATCCCACTGACCCGCTCTCTCCCCATAGTCCTGGATCAATCCCCAAACTAATCCCACGGCCCTGCTCTCTCCCCATGGTCCTGTATCAATCCCCAAACGAATCCCGATGCCCCGCTCGCTCCTCATAGTCCTGTATCAATCTCGAAACTAATCCCACTGCCCCGTTCTCTCCCCATTGTCCTGTATCAATACCTAAACTAATCCCACTGCCCCGCTCTCTCCACATAGTCCTGTATCAAACCCCAAACTAATCCCACTGCCCCGCTCTCTCCCCTTGGTCCTGTATCAAACCCCAAACTAATCCCACTGCCCCACTCTCTCCCCATAGTCCTGTATCAATCCCCAAACTAATCCCAATGCCCCGCTCTCTCCCCATAGTCCTGGATCAATCCCCAAACTAATCCCACTGCCCCGCTCTCTCCCCATAGTCCTGTATCAATCCCTAAACTAATCCCACTGCCCCGCTCTCTCCCCATAGTCCTGTATCAAACCCCAAACTAATCCCACTGCCCCACTCTCTCCCCATAGTCCTGTATCAAACCCCAAACTAATCCCACTGCCCCACTCTCTCACCATAGTACTGTATCAATCTCCAAACTAATCCCACTGCCCCGCTCTCTCCCCATAGTCCTGTATCAATCTCCAAACTAAACCCACTGCCCCGATCTCTCCCCATAGTGCTGTATCCAACCCCAAACTAATCCCTCTGCCCCGCTCTCTCCCCATAGTCCTGTATCAAACCCCAAACTAATCCGACTGCCCCGTTCTGTCCCCATTGTCCTGTATCAATCCCCAAACTAATCCCACTGCCCCGCTCTCTCCCCATAGTCCTGTATCATTCCCCAAACTAATCCCACTGCCCCATTCTCTGCCCATAGCCCTGTATCAATCCCCAAACTAATCCCACTGCCCCGCTCTTTCCCCATAGCCCTGTATCAATCCCCAAACTAATCCCACTGCCCTGCTCTCTCCCCATAGTCCTGTATCAATCCCCAAACTTATCCCACTGCCCCGCTCACTCCCCATAGCCCTGTATCAATCCCCAAACTAATCCCACTGCCCCGCTCTCTCCCCATAGTCCTGTATCAATCCCCAAACTAATTCCACTGCCCCGCACTCTCCCCATAGCCCTTTATCAATCCCCAAACTAATCCCACTGCCCCGCTCTCTCCCCATAGTCCTGTATCAATCCCCAAACTAATCCCACTGCCCCGCTCTCTCCCCATAGCCCTGTATCAAACCCCAAACTAATCCCACTGCCCCGCTCTGTCCCCTTGGTTCTGTATCAAACCCCAAACTAATCCCACTGCCCTGCTCTCTCCCCATAGTCCTGTATCAATCCCCAAACTAATCCCACTGCCCCGCTCTCTCCTCATAGCCCTGTATCAATCCCCAAACTAATCCCACTGCCCCGCTCTCTCCACATAGCCCTGTATCAATCCCCAAACTAATCCCACTGCCCCGCTCTCTCCCCATCGTCCTGTGTCAAACCCCAAACTAATCCCTCTGCCCCGCTCTCTCCCCATAGTCTTGTATTAATCCCCAAACTAATCCCACTGCTCCGCTCTCTCCCCATAGGCCTGTATCAATCCCCAAACTAATCCCACTGCCCCGCTCTTTCCCCATAGTCCTGTATCAATCCCCAAACTAATCCCACTGCCCCGCTCTCTCTTCATAGTCCTGTATCAATCCCCAAACTAATCCCACTGCCCCGCTCTCTCCTCATAGTCCTGTATCAATCTCCAAACTAATCCCACTGCCCCGCTCTCTCCCCATAGTCCTATATCAATCCCCAAACTAATCCCACTGCCCGGCTCTCTCGTCATAGTCCTGTATCAATCCCCAAACTAATCCCACTGCCCCACTCTCTCCCCATAGCCCTGTATCAATCTCGAAACTAATCCCACTGCCCCGCTCTCTCCCCATAGCCCTGTATCAATCCCCAAACTAATCCCACTGCCCCGCTCTCTCCCCATAGTCCTGTATCAATCCCCAAACTTATCCCACTGCCCAGCTCACTACCCATAGCCCTGTATCAAACCCAAACTAATCCCACTGCCCCGCTCTCTCCCCATAGTCCTGTATCAATCCCCATACTAATCCCACTGCCCCGCACACTCCCCATAGCCCTGTATCAATCCCCAAACTAATCCCACTGCCCCGCTCTCTCCCCATAGTCCTGTATCAATCCCCAAACTAATCCCACTGCCCCGCTCTCTCCCCATAGCCCTGTATCAAACCCCAAACTAATCCCACTGCCCCGCTCTCTCCCCATAGTCCTGTATCAATCCACAAACTAATCCCACTTCCCCGCACTCTCCTCATCGTCCTGTATCAATCCCCAAACTGATCCCACTGCCCGCTCTCTCCCCATAGTGCTGTATCAAACCCCAAACTAATCCATCTGCCCCGCTCTCTCCCCATTGTCCTGTATTAATCCCCAAACTAATCCCACTGCCCCGCTTTCTCCCCACAGCCCTGTATCAATCCCCAAACTAATCCCACTGCCCCGCTCTCTCCCCATCGTCCTGTATCAATCCCCAAACTAATCCCACTGCCCCGCTCTCTCCTCATAGTCCTGTATCAATCCCCAAACTAATCCCACTGCCCCGCTCTCTCCCCATAGTCCTGGATCAATCCCCAAACTAATCCCACTGCCTCGCTCTCTCCCCATAGTCCTGTATCAATCCCCAAACTTATCCCACTGCCCCGCTCACTCCCCATAGCCCTGTATCAATCCCCAAACTAATCCCACTGCCCCGCTCTCTCCCCATAGTCCTGTATCAATCCCCAAACTAATCCCACTGCCCCGCTCTCTCCCCATAGTCCTGTATCAATCCCCAAACTAATCCCACTGCCCCGCTCTCTCCACATAGCCCTGTATCAAACCCCAAACTTATCCCACTGCCCCGCTCTCTCCCCCTGGTCCTGTATCAAACCCCAAACTAATCCCACTGCCCCACTCTCTCCCCATAGTCCTGTATCAATCTCCAAACTAATCCCACTGCCCCGCTCTCTCCCCATAGTCCTGTATCAATCTCCAAACTAATTCCACTGCCCCGATCTCTCCCCATAGTGCTGTATCAAACCCGAAACTAATCCCTCTGCCCTACTCTCTCCCCATAGTCCTGTATCAATCCCCAAACTAATCCCACTGCCCCGCTCTCTCCCCATAGTCCTGTATCAATCCCCAAACTAATCTCACGGCCCTGCTCTCTCCCCATAGTCCTGTTTCAATCCCCAAACTAATCCCACTGCCCCGCTCTCTCCCCATAGTCCTGTATCAATCCCCAAACTAATCGAACGGCCCTGCTCTCTCCCCATAGTCCTGTTTCAATCCCTAAACTAATCCCACAGTCCCGCCCTCTCCCCATAGTCCTGTATCACACCCCAAACTAATCCCACTGCCCCGCTCTCTCCCCTTGGTCCTGTATCAAACCCCAAACTAATCCCACTGCCCCACTCTCTCCCCATAGTCCTGTATCAATCTCCAAACTAATCCCACTGCCCCGCTCTCTCCCCATAGTCCTGTATCAATCTCCAAACTAATCCCACTGCCCCGATCTCTCCCCATAGTGCTGTATCAATCCCCAAACTAATCCCACTGCCCCGCTCTCTCCTCATAGTCCTGTATCAATCCCCAAACTAGTCCCACTGCCCCGCTCTCTCCCCATAGTCGGATCAATCTCCAAAATAATCCCACTGCCCCGCTCTCTCCCCATAGACCTGTATCAATCCCCAAACTTATCCCACTGCCCCGCTCACTCCCCATAGCCCTGTATCAATCCCCAAACTAATCCCACTGCCCCGCTCTCTCCCCATAGTCCTGTATCTATCCCCTAACTAATCGCACTGCCCCGCTCTCTCCCCATAGTCCTGTATCAATCCCCAAACTTATCGCACTGCCCCGCTCACTCCCCATAGCCCTGTATCAACCCCAAACTAATCCCACTGCCCCGCTCTCTCCCCATAGTCCTGTATCAATCTCCAAACTAATCCCACTGCCCCGCTCTCTCCCCATAGTCCTGTATCAATATCCAAACTAATTCCACTGCCCCGATCTCTCCCCATAGTGCTGTATCAAACCCGAAACTAATCCCTCTGCCCTGCTCTCTCCCCATAGTCCTGTATTAATCCCCAAACTAATCCCACTGCCCCGCTCTCTCCCCATAGCCCTGTATCAATCCCAAAACTCATCCCACTGCCCCGCTCTCTCCCCATAGTCCTGTATCAATCCTCAAACTAATCCCACTGCCCCGCACTCTCCCCATAGTCCTGTATCAATCCCCAAACTAATCCCACGGCCCTTCTCTCTCCCCATAGTCCTGTATCAATCCGCAAACTAATCCCACTGCCCCGCTCTCTCCCCATAGTCCTGTATCAATCCCCAAATTAATCCCACGGCCCTGCTCTATCCACATAGTCCTGTATCAATCCCTAAACTAATCCCACTGTCCCGCTCTCTCTCCACAGTCTTGTATCAATCCCCAAACTAATCCCACTGCCCCGCTCTCTCCCCTTGGTCCTGTATCAAACCCCAAACTAATCCCACTGCCCCATCTCTCCCCATAGTTCTGTATCAAACCCCAAACTAATCCCTCTGCCCCGCTCTCTCCCCATAGTCCTGTATTAATCCCCAAACTAATCCCACTGCCCCGCTCTCTCCCCATAGCCCTGTATCAATCCCCAAACTAATCCCACTGCCCCGCTCTCTCTCCATAGTCCTGTATCAATCCCCAAACTAATGCCACTGCCCCGCTCTCTCCTCATAGTCCTGTATCAATCCCCAAACTAGTCCCACTGCCCCGCTCTCTCCCCATAGTCCTGGATCAATCCCCAAACTAATCCCACTGCCCCGCTCTCTCCCCACAGACCTCTATCAATCCCCAAACTTATCCCACTGCCCCGCTCACTCCCCATAGCCCTGTATCAATCCCCAAACTAATCCCACTGCCCCGCTCTCTCCCCATAGTCCTGTATCAATCCCCAAACTAATCCCACTGCCCCGATCTCTCCCCATAGCCCTGTTTCAAACCCCAAACTAATCCCACTGCCCCGCTCTCTCCCCTTGGTCCTGTATCAAACCCCAAACTAATCCCACTGCCCCACTCTCTCCCCATAGTCCTGTATCAATCTCCAAACTAATCCCACTGCCCCGCTCTCTGCCCATAGTCCTGTATCAATCTCCAAACTAATTCCACTGCCCCGATCGATCCCCATAGTGCTGTATCAAACCCCAAACTAATCCCTCTGGCCCTCTCTCTCCCCATAGTCCTGTGTTAATCCCCAAACTAATCCCACTGCCCCGCTCTCTCCCAATAGCCCTGTATCAATCCCCAAACTAATCCCACTGCCCCACTCTCCCCCATAGTCCTGTATCAATCCCCAAACTAATCCCACTGCCCCGCTCTCTCCCCATAGTCCTGTATCAATCCCCAAACTAATCCCACGGCCCTGTTCTCTCCCCATCGTCCTGTATCAATCCCCAAACTAATCCCACTGCCCCGCTCTCTCCCCATAGTCCTGTATCAATCCCCAAACTAATCCCACGGCCCTGCTCTCTCCCCATAGTCCTGTATCAATCCCCAAACTAATCCCACTGCCCCGCTCTCTCCCCATAGTCTTGTATCAATCTCGAAACTAATCCCACTTCCCCGCTCTCTCCCCATGGTCCTGTTTCAATCCCTAAACTAATCCCACTGCCCCGCTATCTCCCCATCGTCCTGTATCAAACCCCAAACTAATCCCACTGCCCCGCTCTCTCCCCTTGGTCCGGTATCAAACCCCAAACTAATCCCACTGCCCCACTCTCTCCCCATAGTCCTATATCAATCTCCAAACTAATCCCACTGCCCCGTCTCTCCCTATAGTCCTGTATCAATCTCCAAACTAATCCCACTGCCCCGATCTCTCCCTATAGTGCTGTATCAAACCCCAAACTAATCCCTCTGCCCCGCTCTCTCCCCATAGTCCTGTATTAATCCCCAAACTAATCCCACTGCCCCGCTCTCTCCCCATAGTCCTGTATCAAACCCCAAACTAATCCCACTGCCCCGCTCTCACCCCTTGGTCCTGTATCAAAGCCCAAACTAATCCCACTGCCCCACTCTCTCCCCATAGTCCTGTATCGATCCCCAAACTAATCCCACTGCCCCGCTCTCTCCCCATAGACCTGTATCAATCCCCAAACTAATCTCACGGCCCTGCTCTCTCCCCATAGTCCTGTATCAATCCCCAAACTAATCCCACTGCCCCGCTCTCTCCCCATAGTCCTGTATCAATCCCCAAACTAATCCAACGGCCCTGCTCTCTCCCCATAGTCCTGTATCAATCCCTAAACTAATCCCACAGTCCCGCCCTCTCCCCATAGTCCTGTATCACACCCCAAACTAATCCCACTGCCCCGCTCTCTCCCCTTGGTCCTGTATCAAACCCCAAACTAATCCCACTGCCCCACTCTCTCCCCATAGTCCTGTATCAATCTCCAAACGAATCCCACTGCCCCGCTCTCTCCCCATAGTCCTGTATCAATCTCCAAACTAATCCCACTGCCCCGATCTCTCCCCATAGTGCTGTATCAATCCCCAAACTAATCCCACTGCCCCGCTCTCTCCTCATAGTCCTGTATCAATCCCCAAACTAGTCCCACTGCCCCGCTCTCTCCCCATAGTCGGATCAATCTCCAAAATAATCCCACTGCCCCGCTCTCTCCCCATAGACCTGTATCAATCCCCAAACTTATCCCACAACCCCGCTCACTCCCCATAGCCCTGTATCAATCCCCAAACTAATCCCACTGCCCCGCTCTCTCCCCATAGTCCTGTATCTATCCCCTAACTAATCCCACTGCCCCGCTCTCTCCCCATAGTCCTGTATCAATCCCCAAACTTATCGCACTGCCCCGCTCACTCCCCATAGCCCTGTATCAACCCCAAACTAATCCCACTGCCCCACTCTCTCCCCATAGTCCTGTATCAATCTCCAAACTAATCCCACTGCCCCGCTCTCTCCCCATAGTCCTGTATCAATCTCCAAACTAATTCCACTGCCCCGATCTCTCCCCATAGTGCTGTATCAAACCCGAAACTAATCCCTCTGCCCTGCTCTCTCCCCATAGTCCTGTATTAATCCCCAAACTAATCCCATTGCCCCGCTCTCTCTCCAAAGCCCTGTATCAATCCCCAAACTAATCCCACTGCCCCGCTCTCTCCCCATAGTCCTGTATCAATCCTCAAACTAATCCCACTGCCCCGCTCTCTCCCCATAGTCCTGTATCAATCCCCAAACTAATCCCCCGGCCCTGCTCTCTCCCCATAGTCCTGTATCAATCCGCAAACTAATCCCACTGCCCCGCTCTCTCCCCATAGTCCTGTATCAATCCCCAAATTAATCCCACGGCCCTGCTCTATCCACATAGTCCTGTATCAATCCCTAAACTAATCCCACTGTCCCGCTCTCTCCCCACAGTCTTGTATCAATCCCCAAACTAATCCCACTGCCCCGCTCTCTCCCCTTGGTCCTGTATCAAACCCCAAACTAATCACACTGCCCCATCTCTCCCCATAGTTCTGTATCAATCTCCAAACTAATCCCACTGCCCCGCTCTCTCCCCATAGTCCTGTATCAATCTCCAAACTAATCCCACTGCCCCGATCTCTCCCCATAGTGCTGTATCAAACCCCAAACTAATCCCTCTGCCCCGCTCTCTCCCCATAGTCCTGTATTAATCCCCAAACTAATCCCACTGCCCCGCTCTCTCCCCATAGCCCTGTATCAATCCCCAAACTAATCCCACTGCCCCGCTCTCTCCATAGTCCTGTATCAATCCACAAACTAATCCCACTGCCCCGCTCTCTCCTCATAGTCCTGTATCAATCCCCAAACTAGTCCCACTGCCCCGCTCTCTCCCCATAGTCCTGGATCAATCCCCAAACTAATCCCACTGCCCCGCTCTCTCCCCACAGACCTGTATCAATCCCCAAACTTATCCCACTGCCCCGCTCACTCCCCATCGCCCTGTATCAATCCCCAAACTAATCCCACTGCCCCGCTCTCTCCCCATAGTCCTGTATCAATCCCCTAACTAATCCCACTGCCCCGCTCTCTCCCCATAGTCCTGTATCAATCCCCAAACTTATCCCACTGCCCCGCTCACTCACCATAGCCCTGTATCAATCCCCAAACTAATCCCACTGCTCCGCTCTCTCCCCATAGTCCTGTATCAATCCCCAATCTAATCCCACTGCCCCGCACTCTCCCCATATCCCTGTATCAATCCCCAAACTAATCCCACTGCCCCGCTCTCTCCCCATAGTCCAGTATTAATCCCCAAACTAATCCCACTGCCCCGATCTCTCCCCATAGCCCTGTTTCAAACCCCAAACTAATCCCACTGTCCCGCTCTCTCCCCTTGGTCCTGTATCAAACCCCAAACTAATTCCACTGCCCCACTCTCTCCCCATAGTCCTGTATCAATCTCCAAACTAATCCCACTGCCCCGCTCTCTGCCCATAGTTCTGTATCAATCTCCAAACTAATTCCACTGCCCCGATCGCTCCCCATAGTGCTGTATCAAACCCCAAACTAATCCCTCTGGCCCTCTCTCTCCCCATAGTCCTGTATTAATCCCCAAACTAATCCCACTGCCCCGCTCTCTCCCAATAGCCCTGTATCAATCCCCAAACTAATCCCACTGCCCCACTCTCCCCCACAGTCCTATATCAATCCCCAAACTAATCCCACTGCCCCGCTCTCTCCCCATAGTCCTGTATCAATCCCCAAACTAATCCCACGGCCCTGTTCTCTCCCCATAGTCCTGGATCAATCCCCAAACTAATCCCACTGCCCCGCTCTCTCCCCATAGTCCTGTATCAATCCCCAAACTAATCCCACGGCCCTGCTCTCTCCCCATAGTCCTGTTTCAATCCCCAAACTAATCCCACTGCCCCGCTCGCTCCCCTTGGTCCTGTATCAAACCCCAAACTAATCCCACTGCCCCACTCTCTCCCCATAGTCCTGTATCAATCTCCAAACTAATCCCACTGCCCCGTCTCTCCCCATAGTCCTGTATCAATCTCCAAACTAATCCCACTGCCCCGATCTCTCCCCATAGTGCTGTATCAAACCCCAAACTAATCCCTCTGCCCCGCTCTCTCCCCATAGTCCTGTATTAATCCCCAAACTAATCCCACTGCCCCGCTCTCTCCCCATAGTCCTGTATCAAACCCCAAACTAATCCCACTGCCCCGCTCTCTCCCCTTGGTCCTGTATCAAACCCCAAACTAATCCCACTGCCCCACTCTCTCCCCATAGTCCTGTATCAATCTCGAAACTAATCCCACTGTCCCGCTCTCTCCCCATAGTCCTGTATCAATCCCTAAACTATTCTCACTGCCCCGCTCTCTCCCCATAGTCATGTATCAAACCCCAAACTAATCTCTCTGCCCCGCTCTCTCCCCATAGTCCTGTATTAATCCCCAAACTAATCCCACTGCCCCGCTCTCTCCCCATAGCCCTGTTTCAATCCCCAAACTAATCCCACTGCCCCGCTCTCTCCCCATAGTCCTGTATCAATCCCCAAACTAATCCCACTGCCCCGCTCTCTCCTCATAGTCCTGTATCAATCCCCAAACTAATCCCACTGCCCCGCTCTCTCCTCATAGGCCTGTATCAGTCCCCAAACCAATCACACTGCCCCGCCCTCTCCCCATAGTCCTGTATCAATCTCGAAACTAATCCCACTGCCCCGCTCTCTCCCCATAGTCCTGTATCAAACCCTAAACTAATCCCACTGCCCCGCTCTCTCCCCATAGTCCTGTATAAAACCCCAAACTAATCCCACTGCCCCGCTCTCTGCCCTTGGTCCTTTATCAAACCCCAAACTAATCCCACTGCCCCACTCTCTCCCCTAGTCCTGTATCAATCCCCAAACTAATCCCACTGCCCCGCTCTCTCCCCATAGTCCTGGATCAATCCCCAAACTAATCCCACTGCCACGCACTCTCCCCATAGTCCTGTATCAATCCCCAAACTAATCCCACGGGCCCGCTCTCTCCCCATAGTCCTGTATCAATCCCCAAACTAATCCCACTGCCCCGCTCTCTCCCCATAGTCCTGTATCAATCTCGAAACTAATCCCACTGCCCCGCTCTCTCCCCATAGTCCTGTATCAATCTCTAAACTAATCCCACTGTCCCGCTCTCTCCCCATAGTGCTGTATAAAACCCCAAACTAATCCCACTGCCCCGCTCTCTCCCCTTGGTCCTTTATCACACCCCAAACTAATCCCACTGCCCCACTCTCTCCCCATCGTCCTGTATCAATCCCCAAACTAATCCCACTGCCCCGCTCTCTCCCCATAGTCCTCGATCAATCCCCAAACTAATCCCACTGCCCTTCTCTCTCCCCATAGTCCTGTATCAATCTCTAAACTAATCCCACGACCCTGCTCTCTCCCCATAGTCCTGTATCAATCCCCAAACTAATCCCACTGCTCCGCTCTCTCCCCATAGTCCTGTATTAATCTCGAAACTAATCCCACAGCCCCGCTCTCTCCCCATAGTCCTGTATCAATCCCTAAACTAATCCCACTGCCCCGCTCTCTCCCCATAGTCCTGTTTCAAACCCCAAACTAATCCCACTGCCCCGCTCTCTCCCCTTGGTCCTGTATCAAACCCCAAACTAATCCCACTGCCCCACTCTCTCCCCATAGTCCTGTATCAATCTCCAAACTAATCCCACTGCCCCGCTCTCTCCCCATAGTCCTATATCAATCTCCAAACTAATCCCACTGCCCCGATCTCTCCCCATAGTGCTGTATCCAACCCCAAACTAATCCCTCTGCCCCGCTCTATCCCCATAGTCCTGTATCAAACCTCAACTAATCCCACTGCCCCATTCTCTCCCCATAGTCCTGTATCAATCCCCAAACTAATCCCACTGCCCCGCTCTCTCCTCATAGTCCTGTATCAATCTCCAAACTAATCCCACTGCCCCGCTCTCTCCCCATAGTCCTGTATCAATCCCCAAACTAATCCCACTGCCCCGCTCTCTCCCCATAGTCCTGTATCAATCACCAAACTAATCCCACTGCCCCACTCTCTCCCCACAACCCTGTATCAATCTCGAAACTAATCCCACTGCCCCGCTCTCTCCCCATAGCCCTGTATCAATCCCCAAACTAATCCCACTGCCCCGCTCTCTCCCCATAGTCCTGTATCAATCCCAAACTTATCCCACTGCCCCGCTCACTCCCCATAGCCCTGTATCAATCCCCAAACTAATCCCACTGCCCCGCTCTCTCCCCATAGTCCTGTATCAATCCCCAAACTAATCCCACTGCCCCGCACTCTCCCCATAGCTCTGTATCAATCCCCAAACTAATCCCCTGCCCCGCTCTCTCCCCATAGTCCTGTATCAATCCCCAAACAAATCCCACTGCCCCGCTCTCTCCCCATAGCCCTGTATCAATCCCCAAACTAATCCCACTGCCCCGCTCTCTCCCCATAGCCCTGTATCAATCCCCAAACTAATCCCACTGCCCCGCTCTCTCCCCATAGCCCTGTAACAATCCCCAAACTAATCCCACTGCCACACTCTCTCCTCATAGCCCTGTATCAATCCCCAAACTAATCCCACTGCCCCGCTCTCTCCCCATAGTCCTGTATCAATCCTCAAACTAATCCCACTGCCCCGCTCCCTCCCCATAGTCCTGTATCAAACCCCAAACTAATCCCACTGCCCCGCTCTCTCCCCATAGCCCTGTATCAATCCCCAAACTAATCCCACTGCCCCGCTCTCTCCCCATAGTCCTGTATCAATCTCAAACTAATCCCACTGCCCCGCATCTCTCCCCATAGTCCTGTAACAATCCCCAAACTAATCCCACTGCCCCGCTCTCTCCCAATAGTCCTGTATCAATCCCCAAACTAATCCCACTGCCCCACTCTCTCCCCATAGTCCTGTATCAATCCCCAAACTAATCCCACTACCCCGCTCTCTCCACATCGTCCTGTATCAATCCTCAAACTAATCCCACTGCCCCGCTCTCTCCCCATAGTCCTGTATCAATCTCCAAACTAATCCCACTGCCCGGCTATCTCCACATCGTCCTGTATCAATCCTCAAACTAATCCCACTGCCCCGCTATCTCCGCATAGTCCTGTATCAATCTCCAAACTAATCCCACTGCCCCGCTCTCTCCACATAGTCCTGTATCAATCCCCAAACTAATTCCACTGCCCCGCTCTCTCCCCATAGTCCTGTATCAATCCCCAAACTAATCCCACTGCCCCGCTCTCTCCCCATAGTTATGTTTCAATCCCCAGAATCATCCCACTGCCCCGCTCTCTCCCCATAGTCCTGTATCAATCCCCAAACTAATCCCACTGCCCGGCTCTCTCCACATCGTCCTGTATCAATCCTCAAACTAATCCCACTGCCCCGCTATCTCCGCATAGTCCTGTATCAATCTCCAAACTAATCCCACTGCCCCGCTCTCTCCACATAGATCTGTATCAATCCCCAAACTAATCCCACTGCCCTGCTCTCTCCCCATCGTCCTGTATCAATCCCCAAACTAATCCCACTGCCCCGCTCTCTCCCCATAGTCCTGTATCAATCCCCAAACTCATCCCACTGCCCCGCTCTCTCCCCATAGTCCTGTATCAATCTCCAAACTAATCCCACTGTCCCGCTCTCTCCACATATTCCTGTACAATCCCCAAACTAATCCCACTGCCCCGCTCTCTCCCCATAGTCCTGTATCAATCCCCAAACTAATCCCACTGCCCCGCTCTCTCCCCATAGTCATGTATCAATCCCCAAAATCATCCCACTGCTCCGCTCTCTCCCCATAGTCCTGTATCAATCCCCAAACTAATCCCACTGCCCCGCTCTCTCCCCATAGTCCTGTATCAATCCCCAAACTCATCCCACTGCCCCGCTCTCTCCCAATAGTCCTGTATCAAACACCAAACTAGCTCTCTCTCTGTCTCTCTCGATCTCACTCTCTCTTTATCTCTTTCCCTCTCTATATATCTCTATGTCTTTATCTGTTTCTAGCTCTCTCGTTCTCTCTCTTTGTCACTCGCTATGTCTGTCTCTTTTCCTCTCTCTCTCTGTGCCTGTCTCTCTCTCTCCCTCTCTCTCTCTCTGTCTTTCTGTCTCTCTCTGTCTTTCTCTGTCTAGCTCCCTATCGCTCGCTCTCTCCGTCTCTGTTTCTCTCTCACTAATTTTCCCTCTCTCTCTGCCTCCCTCTCTCTCTCTCATTATCTATCTTTCTCTATCTCTCTGCTCTGTTTAACTGTCTCGCTGTCTTTCTCTCTCTGTCTCTCTCTGTCTCTCTCTCTGTCTTGTCTCTCTCTCTCTCTCTGACTCTGACTTTCTTTCTGTCTCTCTCTCTATCCCTCTCTCTCTATCCCTCTCTCTCTATCCCTCTCGCTCTCTACCTTCCTCTCTCTCTCTGCCTTTCTCTCTCTCTGTATCTCTGAGTTTCTCTCTCTGTCTCTTTGTCTCTCTCTCCTGTCTCTTTTCATCTCTTTCCCTCTATCTGTCCCTCTCTCTGTGCCCCTCTCTCTTTGACTGTCTCTCTCCCCCTCTCTGTGACACTCTCTGCCACTCTCTCTGTGTCACACTCACTCTCTCTGTCTCTCTCTTTATCTCTCTTTCACTCGCTCTGTCTCTGTCTTTCTCTCTGTCTCTCTCTCTCTCTGTCTCTCTGTCTCTCTCTCTCTCGGTCTCTCTCTTTCTCTGGCTCTTCTGTCTGTCTCTTCCTCTCTCTCTTTGACTCTCTCTGTATCACTCTCTCTCTCCCTATCTCTCTCTATCCTCCTCTCTCTCTCTGACTCTCTCTGTCTCTGTCTCTCCCTCTGACTCTGACTCTCTCTGTCTCTCTCTCTCTCCCCCTGTCTCTCTCTCACTCACTGTTTCTCCCTCTTACTCTCTCCCCCCTCTCTCTCTGACTCTCTCTGTCTCTCTCTCTCTCTCTCTGACTCTCTCTGTCTCTCTCTCTCTCTGACACTCTCCGACTCTCTCTGTCTCGCTCTCTCTCTGACTCTCGCTGTCTCTCTCTCTCTCTGACTCTCTCTGTCTCTCTCTCACTCTCTTGTCACTCCCTATCTCTCTCTCTCTCCCTCTCTGTCTCTCTCTCTCTCACTCTCTCTCTCTCTCTCTGTCTCTCTTTCTATGTCTCTTATTCTGTCTCTCTCTGTCTCTCCCTCTCTGTCTTTGAATCTCTCTGTCTCTCTCTCTTTCTGTCTCTCTCTCTCTCTCTCTGACTCTCTCTGTCTGTCTCTCTCTCTCTCTCTATCCCTCTCTCTGTCTCTCTCACTCCCTCTCTGACTCTCTCTGTCTCTCTCTATCTCTGACTATCTCTCTGACTCTGTCTCTTTCTCCCGCTCTGTCTCTCTCTCTCTCACTATCTCTCTCTCCCTGTCTCTGTCTCTCTCTCTCTCTCTGTCTCTCCCTCTCTCTCTTTGACTCTCTCTGTCTCTCTCTCTCTCTCTCTCTGACTCTCTCAGCCTCTCTCTCTCCCTCTCTCTCTTTGACTCTCTCTGTCTCTCTCTCTCTCTCTATCCCTCTCTCTGTCACTCTCTCTCTCTCTCTGATTCTCTCTCTCTCTCTGACTCTTTCCCTCTCTGTCTCTCTGTCTGTATGTCTGTCACTTTCTCTGTATATGTCTCCCTCCCTCTCTCTCTCTGTCTCTCTGAAGCTCTCCCAGAACCACAGTGACAATGCACACACCGATCTTCAGTCATCCATTTTACATTTGTTAATGGTCGCCATTTGATGTTAACACTGGGAGATTGATTACAGAGACCGACTACTCTCTAATTTAACGTTAGCTGCTTAAAGGTGTACCTGCCCTGGGAGTGTTTGATGGGACATTGTAGAGGGAGCTTTACTCTGTATCTAACCCCCTGTACCTGCCCTGGGAGTGTTTGATGGGACAGTGTAGAGGGAGCTTTACTCTGTATCTAACCCCCTGTACCTGCCCTGGGAGTGTTTGATGGGAGAGTGTCGAGGGAGCTTTACTCTGTATCTAACCCCATGCTGTACCTGCCCTGGGAGTGTTTGATGGGACAGTGTCGAGGGGGCATAACTCTGTATCTAACCCCCTGTACCTGCGCTGGGAGTATTTGATGGGACAGTTTAGAGAGAACTTTACTCTGTATCTAACCCCATGCTGTACCTGCCCTGGGAGTGTTTGATGGGACAGTGTCGAGGGAGCATAACTCTGTATCTAACCCCCTGTACCGACCCTGGGAGTGTTTGATGGGACAGTGTAGAGGGAGCTTTACTCTGTACCTAACCCCCTGTACCTGCTCTGGGAGTGTTTGATGGGACAGTGTAGAGGGAGCTTTACTCTGTATCTAACCCTGTGCTGTACCTGCCCTGGGAGTGTTTGATGGGAGGATATCTTCGCAGGGCAGGAAATGGAGAAACAAGTTTTGTTGGTTTGAATCAGGTGTAAATACGATTGTGTCGCCCCCTCACAGATACACAGGATTGAAGCTGTTTACCATCAGTGCCCTGAAAGAATGAAATGATGTGACCAACTTCAAACTCTTCAAACACATGAAGGACCCAGAGACTGTGACCAATACACAAAGCCCCGAGCCCAGGCAGGCAAACCAGGTTTGTTCACAGATCACCCAGACACGTGTCCTGGTGTAAAATGGTCACCACGCATCTCTTGTAAAATGGGTGCTCAATTTCACCCAAATAATCCCACTGTCCCGCTCTCTCCCCATAGCCCTGTATCAATCTCGAAACTAATCCCACTGCCCCGCTCTCTCCCCATAGCCCTGTATCAATCCCCAAACTAATCCCACTGCCCCGCTCTCTCCCCATAGTCCTGTGTCAATCCCCAAACTTATCCCACTGCCCCGCTCACTCCCCATAGCCCTGTATCAATCCCCAAACTAATCCCACTGCCCCGCTCTCTCCCCATAGTCCTGTATCAATCCCCAAACTAATCCCACTGCCCCGCGCTCTCCCCATAGCTCTGTATCAATCCCCAAACTAATCCCACAGCCCCGCTCTCTCCCCATAGTCCTGTATCAATCCCCAAACTAATCCCACTGCCCCGCTCTCTCCCCATAGCCCTGTATCAATCCCCAAACTAATCCGACAGCCCCGCTCTCTCCCCATAGCCCTGTATCAATCCCCAAACTAATCCCACTGCCCCGCTCTCTCCCCATAGCCCTGTAACAATCCCCAAACTAATCCCACTGCCCCACTCTCTCCTCATAGCCCTGTATCAATCCCCAAACTAATCCCACTGCCCCGCTCTCTCCCCATAGTCCTGTATCAATCCTCAAATTAATCCCACTGCCCCGCTCTCTCCCCATAGTCCTGTATCAAACCCCAAACTAATCCCACTGCCCCGCTCTCTCCCCATAGCCCTGTATCAATCCCCAAACTAATCCCACTGCCCCGCTCTCTCCCCATAGTCCTGTATCAATCTCCAAACTAATCCCACTGCCCCGCTCTCTCCCCATAGTCCTGTAACAATCCCCAAACTAATCCCACTGCCCCGCTCTCTCCCCATAGTCTTGTATCAATCCCCAAACTAATCCCACTGCCCCGCTCTCTCCCCATAGTCCTGTATCAAACCCCAAACTAATCCCACTGCCCCGCTCTCTCCCCATAGTCATTTATCAATCCCCAAACTAATCCCACTGCCCCGCTCTCTTCCCATAGTCCTGTATCAATCCCCAAACTAATCCCACTTCCCCGCGCTCTCCCCATAGCTCTATATCAATCCCCAAACTAATCCCACTGCCCCGCTCTCTCCCCATAGTCCTGTATCAATCCCCAAACTAATCCCACTGCCCCGCTCTCTCCCCATAGTCCTGTATCAATCCCCAAACTAATCCCACTGCCCCGCTCTCTCCTCCTAGCCCTGTATCAATCCCCAAACTAATTCCACTGCCCCGCTCTCTCCCCATAGTCCTGTATCAATCCTCAAACTAATCCCACTGCCCCGCTCTCTCCCCATAGTCCTGTATCAAACCCCAAACTAATCCCACTGCCCCGCTCTCTCCCCATAGCGCTGTATCAATCCCCAAACTAATCCACCTGCCCCGCTCTCTCCCCATAGCCCTGTAACAATCCCCAAACTAATCCCACTGCCCCACTCTCTCCTCATAGCCCTGTATCAATCCCCAAACTAATCCCACTGCCCCGCTCTCTCCCCATAGTCCTGTATCAATCCTCAAACTAATCCCACTGCCCCGCTCTCTCCCCATAGTCCTGTATCAAACCCCAAACTAATCCCACTGCCCCGCTCTCTCCCCATAGCCCTGTATCAATCCCCAAACTAATCCCACTGCCCCGCTATCTCCCCATAGTCCTGTATCAATCTCCAAACTAATCCCACTGCCCCGCTCTCTCCCCATAGTCCTGCAACAATCCCCAAACTAATCCCACTGCCCCGCTCTCTCCCATTAGTCTTGTATCAATCCCCAAACTAATCCCACTGCCCCGCTCTCTCCCCATAGTCCTGTATCAATCCCCAAACTAATCCCACTGCCCCGCTCTCTCCCCATAGTCCTGTATCAATCCCCAAACTAATCCCACTGCCCCGCTATCTCCTCATAGTCCTGTATCAATCCCCAAACTAATCACAATGCCCCGCTCTCTCCGCATAGTCCTGTATCAATCCCCAAACTAATCCCACTGCCCCGCTCTCTCCCCATAGTCCTGTATCAATCTCGATACTAATCCCACTGCCCCGCTCTCTCCCCATAGTCCTGTATCAATCCCGAAACTAATCCCACTGCCCCGCACTCTCCCCATAGTCCTGTATAAAACCCCAAACTAATCCCACTGCCCCGCTCTCTGCCCTTGGTCCTTTATCAAACCCCAAACTAATCCCACTGCCCCACTCTCTCCCCATAGTCCTGTATCAATCCCCAAACTAATCCCACTGCCCCGCTCTCTCCCCATAGACCTGGATCAATCCCCAAACTAATCCCACTGCCCCGCTCTCTCCCCATAGTCCTGTATCAATCCCGAAACTAATCCCACGGCCCTGCTCTCTCCCCATCGTCCTGTTTCAATCCCCAAACTAATCCCACTGCCCCGCTCTCTCCCCATAGTCCTGTATCAATCTCGAAACTAATCCCACTGCCCCGCTCTCTCCCCATAGTCCTGTATCAATCTCTAAACTAATCCCTCTGCCCCGCTCTCTCCCCATAGTCCTGTATAAAACCCCAAACTAATCCCACTGCCCCGCTCTCTCCCCTTGGTCCTTTATCAAACCCCAAACTAATCCCACTGCCCCACTCTCTCCACATAGTCCTGTATCAATCCCCAAACTAATCCCACAGCCCCGCTCTCTCCCCATAGTCCTGGATCAATCCCCAAACTAATCCCACTGCCCCGCTCTCTCCCCATAGTCCTGTATCAATCCCCAAACTAATCCCACGGCCCTGCTCTCTCCCCACAATCCTGTATCAAACCCCAAACTAATCCCACTGCCCCGCTCTCTGCCCTTGGTCCTGTATCAAACCCCAAACTAATCCCACTGCCCCACTCTCTCCCCATAGTCCTGTATCAATCTCCAAACTAATCCCACTGCCCCGCTCTCTCCCCATAGTCCTGTATCAATCTCCAAACTAATCCCACTGCCCCGATCTCTCCCCATAGTGCTGTATCCAACCCCAAAATAATCCCTCTGCTCCGCTCTCTCCCCATAGTCTTCTATCAAACTCCAGCTAATCCCACTGCCCCGCTCTCTCCCCATAGTCCTGTATCAATCTCCAAACTAATCCCACTGCCCCGCTCTCTCCCCATAGTCCTGTAACAATCCCCAAACTAATCCCACTGCCCCGCTCTCTCCCCATAGTCTTGTATCAATCACCAAACTAATCCCACTGCCCCGCTCTCTCCCCATAGTCCTGTATCAAACCCCAAACTAATCCCACTGCCCCGCTCTCTCCCCATAGTCATTTATCAATCCCCAAACTAATCCCACTGCCCCGCTCTCTTCCCATAGTCCTGTATCAATCCCCAAACTAATCCCACTTCCCCGCGCTCTCCCCATAGCTCTGTATCAATCCCCAAACTAATCCCACTGCCCCGCTCTCTCCCCATAGTCCTGTATCAATCCCCAAACTAATCCCACTGCCCCGCTCTCTCCCCATAGTCCTGTATCAATCCCCAAACTAATCCCACTGCCCCGCTCTCTCCTCATAGCCCTGTATCAATCCCCAAACTAATTCCACTGCCCCGCTCTCTCCCCATAGTCCTGTATCAATCCTCAAACTAATCCCACTGCCCCGCTCTCTCCCCATAGTCCTGTATCAAACCCCAAACTAATCCCACTGCCCCGCTCTCTCCCCATAGCGCTGTATCAATCCCCAAACTAATCCACCTGTCCCGCTCTCTCCCCATAGCCCTGTAACAATCCCCAAACTAATCCCACTGCCCCACTCTCTCCTCATAGCCCTGTATCAATCCCCAAACTAATCCCACTGCCCCGCTCTCTCCCCATAGTCCTGTATCAATCCTCAAACTAATCCCACTGCCCCGCTCTCTCCCCATAGTCCTGTATCAAACCCCAAACTAATCCCACTGCCCTCTCTCTCCCCATCGCCCTGTATCAATCCCCAAACTAATCCCACTGCCCCGCTATCTCCCCATAGTCCTGTATCAATCTCCAAAGTAATCCCACTGCCCCGCTCTCTCCCCATAGTCCTGCAACAATCCCCAAACTAATCCCACTGCCCCGCTCTCTCCCCATAGTCTTGTATCAATCCCCAAACTAATCCCACTGCCCCGCTCTCTCCCCATAGTCCTGTATCAATCCCCAAACTAATCCCACTGCCCCGCTCTCTCCCCATAGTCCTGTATCAATCCCCAAACTAATCCCACTGCCCCGCTATCTCCTCATAGTCCTGTATCAATCCCCAAACTAATCACACTGCCCCGCTCTCTCCGCATAGTCCTGTATCAATCCCCAAACTAATCCCACTGCCCCGCTCTCTCCCCATAGTCCTGTATCAATCTCGATACTAATCCCACTGCCCCGCTCTCTCCCCATAGTCCTGTATCAATCCCGAAACTAATCCCACTGCCCCGCACTCTCCCCATAGTCCTGTATAAAACCCCAAACTAATCCCACTGCCCCGCTCTCTGCCCTTGGTCCTTTATCAAACCCCAAACTAATCCCACTGCCCCACTCTCTCCCCATAGTCCTGTATCAATCCCCAAACTAATCCCACTGCCCCGCTCTCTCCCCATAGTCCTGGATCAATCCCCAAACTAATCCCACTGCCCCGCTCTCTCCCCATAGTCCTGTATCAATCCCGAAACTAATCCCACGGCCCTGCTCTCTCCCCATCGTCCTGTATCAATCCCCAAACTAATCCCACTGCCCCGCTCTCTCCCCATAGTCCTGTATCAATCTCGAAACTAATCCCACTGCCCCGCTCTCTCCCCATAGTCCTGTATCAATCTCTAAACTAATCCCTCTGCCCCGCTCTCTCCCCATAGTCCTGTATAAAACCCCAAACTAATCCCACTGCCCCGCTCTCTCCCCTTGGTCCTTTATCAAACCCCAAACTAATCCCACTGCCCCACTCTCTCCACATAGTCCTGTATCAATCCCCAAACTAATCCCACAGCCCCGCTCTCTCCCCATAGTCCTGGATCAATCCCCAAACTAATCCCACTGCCCCGCTCTCTCCCCATAGTCCTGTATCAATCCCCAAACTAATCCCACGGCCCTGCTCTCTCCCCACAATCCTGTATCAAACCCCAAACTAATCCCACTGCCCCGCTCTCTGCCCTTGGTCCTGTATCAAACCCCAAACTAATCCCACTGCCCCACTCTCTCCCCATAGTCCTGTATCAATCTCCAAACTAATCCCACTGCCCCGCTCTCTCCCCATAGTCCTGTATCAATCTCCAAACTAATCCCACTGCCCCAATCTCTCCCCATAGTGCTGTATCCAACCCCAAAATAATCCCTCTGCTCCGCTCTCTCCCCATAGTCTTCTATCAAACTCCAGCTAATCCCACTGCCCCGTTCTCTCCCCATAGTCCTGTATCAATCCCTAAACTAATCCCACTGCCCCACTCTCTCCTCATAGTCCTGCATCAATCTCCAAACTAATCCCACTGCCCCGCTCTCTCCCCATAGTCCTGTATCAATCCCCAAACTAATCCCACTGCCCCGCTGTCTCCCCATAGTCCTGTATCAATCACCAAACTAATCCCACTGCCCCACTCTCTCCCCATAGCCCTGTATCAATCTCGAAACTAATCCCACTGCCCCGCTCTCTCCCCTTAGCCCTGTATCAATCCCCAAACTAATCCCACTGCCCCGCTCTCTCCCCATAGTCCTGTGTCAATCCCCAAACTTATCCCACTGCCCCGCTGACTCCCCATAGCCCTGTATCAATCCCCAAACTAATCCCACTGCCCCGCTCTCTCCCCATAGTCCTGTATCAATCCCCAAACTAATCCCACTGCCCCGCGCTCTCCCCATAGCTCTGTATCAATCCCCAAACTAATCCCACAGCCCCGCTCTCTCCCCATAGTCCTGTATCAATCCCCAAACTAATCCCACTGCCCCGCTCTCTCCCCATAGCCCTGTATCAATCCCCAAACTAATCCGACAGCCCCGCTCTCTCCCCATAGCCCTGTATCAATCCCCAAACTAATCCCACTGCCCCGCTCTCTCCCCATAGCCCTGTAACAATCCCCAAACTAATCCCACTGCCCCACTCTCTCCTCATAGCCCTGTATCAATCCCCAAACTAATCCCACTGCCCCGCTCGCTCCCCATAGTCCTGTATCAATCCTCAAACTAATCCCACTGCCCCGCTCTCTCCCCATAGTCCTGTATCAAACCCCAAACTAATCCCACTGCCCCGCTCTCTCCCCATAGCCCTGTATCAATCCCCAAACTAATCCCACTGCCCCGCTCTCTCCCCATAGTCCTGTATCAATCTCCAAACTAATCCCACTGCCCCGCTCTCTCCCCATAGTCCTGTATCAATCCTCAAACTAATCCCACTGCCCCGCTCTCTCCCCATAGTCCTGTATCAAACCCCAAACTAATCCCACTGCCCCGCTCTCTCCCCATAGCCCTGTATCAATCCCCGAACTAATCCCACTGCCCCGCTATCTCCCCATAGTCCTGTATCAATCTCCAAACTAATCCCACTGCCCCGCTCTCTCCCCATAGTCCTGTAACAATCCCCAAACTAATCCCACTGCCCCGCTCTCTCCCCATAGTCTTGTATCAATCCCCAAACTAATCCCACTGCCCCGCTCTCTCCCCATAGTCCTGTATCAATCCCCAAACTAATCCCACTGCCCCGCTCTCTCCCCATAGTCCTGTATCAATCTCCAAACTAATCCCACTGCCCCGATCTCTCCACATCGTCCTGTATCAATCCTCAAACTAATCCCACTGCCCCGCTCTCTCCCCATAGTCCTGTATCAATCCCCAAACTAATCCCACTGCCCCGCTCTCTCCCCATAGTCCTTTATCAATCCCAAAACTAATCCCACTGCCCCGCTCTCTCCCCATAGTCCTGTATCAATCTCCAAACTAATCCCACTGCCCCGATCTCTCCACATCGTCCTGTATCAATCCTCAAACTAATCCCTCTGCCCCGCTCTCTCCCCATAGTCCTGTATCAATCTCCAAACTAATCCCACTGCCCGGCTCTCTCCACATCGTCCTGTATCAATCCTCAAACTAATCCCACTGCCCCGCTATCTCCATATAGTCCTGTATCAATCTCCAAACTAATCCCACTGCCCCGCTCTCTCCATATAGTCCTGTATCAATCCCCAAACTAATCCCATTGCCCCGCTCTCTCCCCATAGTCCTGTATCAATCCCCAAACTAATCCCACTGCCCCGCTCTTCCCCATAGTCCTGTATCAATCCCCAAACTCATCCCACTGCCCCACTCTCTCCCCATAGTCCTTTATCAATCTCCAAACTAATCCCTCTGCCCCGCTCTCTCCACATAGTCCTGTTTCAATCCCCAAACTTATCCCACTGCCCCGCTCTCTCCCCATAGTCCTGTATCAATCCCCAAACTAATCCCACTGCCCCGCTCTCTCTCCATAGTCATGTATCAATCCCCAAAATCATCCCACTGCCCCGCTCTCTCCCCATAGTCCTGTATCAATCCCCAAACTAATCCCACTGCCCCGCTCTCTCCCCATAGTCCTGTATCAATCCCCAAACTCATCCCACTGCCCCGCTCTTTCCCCATAGTCCTGTATCAAACACCAAACTAGCTCTCTCTCTGTCTCTCTCGATCTCACTCTCTCTGTATCTCTTTCCCTCTCTATATATCTCTGTGTCTCTATCTGTTTCTAGCTCTCTGGTTCTCTCTCTTTGTCACTCGCTATGTCTGTCTCTTTTCCTCTCTCTCTCTGTGCCTGTCTCTCTCTCTCCCTCTCTCTCTCTCTGTCTTTCTGTCTCTCTCTGTCTTTCTCTGTCTAGCTCCCTGTCGCTCGCTCTCTCCGTCTCTGTTTCTCTCTCACTAATTTTCCCTCTCTCTCTGCCTCCCTCTCTCTCTCTCACTATCTATCTTTCTCTATCTCTCTACTCTGTTTAACTGTCTCGCTGTCTTTCTCTCTCTGTCTCTCTCTCTCTCTCTCTCTGTCTTGTCTCTCTCTCTCTCTCTCACTCTGACTTTCTTTCTGTCTCTCTCTCTATCCCTCTCTCTCTATCCCTCTCTCTCTCTACCTTCCTCTCTCTCTCTGCCTTTCTCTCTGTCTGTATCCCTGAGTTTCTCTCTCTGTCTCTTTGTCTCTCTCTCCTGTCTCTTTTCATCTCTTTCCCTCTCTCTGTCCCTCTCTCTGTGCCCCTCTCTCTCTCTCTTTATCTCTCTCTCACTAACTCTGTCTCTTTCTCTCTCCCTCTCACTGTATCTCTCTCTATCCCTCTCTCTCTTTGACTGCCTCTCTCTCCCTCTCTCTGACACTCTCTGCCACTCTCTCTGTGTCACACTCACTCTCTCAGTCTCTCTCTCTCTATCTCTCTTTCACTCGCTCTGTCTCTGTCTTTCTCTCTGTCTCTCTCTCTCTCTGTCTCTCTGTCTCTCTCTCTCGGTCTCTCTCTTTCTCTGGCTCTCTCTGTCTCTTCCTCTCTCTCTTTGACTCTCTCTGTATCACTCTCTCTCTCCCTATCTCTCTCTATCCCCCTCTCTCTCTCTCTCTGACTCTCTCTGTCTCTGTCTCTCCCTCTGACTCTGACTCTCTCTGTCTCTCTCTCTCTCTGACACTCTCCGACTCTCTCTGTCTCGCTCTCTCTCTGACTCTCGCTGTCTCTCTCTCTCTCTGACTCTCTCTGTCTCTCTCTCACTCTCTTGTCATTCCCTATCTCTCTCTCTCTCCCTCTCTCTCTCTCTCTCTCTCACTCTCTCTCTCTCTCTCTGTGTCTCTCTTTCTATGTCTCTTATTCTGTCTCTCTCTCTCTGTCTCTCCCTCTCTGTCTTTGAATCTCTCTGTCTCTCTCTCTCTCTGTCTCTCTCTCTCTCTCTCTATCCCTCTCTCTGTCTCTCTCTCTCTCTCTCTCTATCCCTCTCTCTGTCTGTCTCACTCTCTCTCTGACTCTCTCTGTCTCTCTCTATCTCTGACTCTGTCTCTTT